>NC_085870.1:43639953-43642453 GCF_034702125.1 Engraulis encrasicolus | reverse complement strand
AAGAAACGTTTTTTTTTGTCTTTTTGAGGTAGTTAGAAAGATGATGACAGTAAACAAAGACACAGTGCATTTACTAAAGTGTGTGGAGGACTCGTGTTCTCATACTGATTCAGTAAACATCTAGCCATTGTTTTCATACGTGCCACTGTGGTCCCTTGTGACGCTTGCATGTCACTTTTTGATGTGTTAAGGAAAACCAATGCTCGGTGGTGTTGAATATGCAAAACCTTGGTGGGAGACATGGGCACTTTTGTCATTAAGGAAAAATGTGGGTTAAACAGTGTGACAACTATTGGGCTTTGCCAAACAAATTTAAAATCACACTGAGAAAAAAAACAGAGAAACAAAAGAAAGCAAGAGCAGAGCTTTGGAGTTCTCCTTGGTCTTTCACTGAAATTTTCCCATCCGAAGTGTAACTCAAATATGACTTTTGAGTCCCAGAAAAACTAGATAAAATATATATATATATATATATATATATATATTTATTTATTTTTTTATTTTTTTTTAATTATTATTATTATTTTTTTTAAATCACACTGCTGTGAGAAATCAGAACTTACAGTACATTTCTGTATTGTCCACTAGAGGACAGTATTTGCATTGTGTGTATTAGAATGTGACAGTATGCCATGGGCCCATGTATTACTACAGTAAAGTAGTCACAAAGGATGAACTTGACTTGGTTCTCCTAATTAGTCCACTTAATTTTCAATTTCACATTCATTTCCATATTTCCAGTCTTAGGTATTACTATCCTTTGCAACACCCAGGGCCGGTTCTAGTCAGTCTGCCATATGCAACCCCTATTTTTCTGCCTACTTTTTCTACACTAATAATTTGGCTTTTTCTTCATTTAAAAAATGGTATCGGTAAACATAGTGTCGTACATCTGATCTAGCACAGCCCTAGCTACATTTACTGGGTGCAGAATGATCATATTTTCATTGTATCGTTGTAAAGTTTCATGTTTTATTTCTCTTGATCTTGTTCTATTTCTATTGTGAGTAGGAGTAGGACTTTTTTCCATTTCATGCAAGTTTAACGGATTATAAAGAAGTCGAAGTCGAAGTATGGTGCCCGAAGACATTGGTGCCCTAGGCGGCCACCTTGTCAGCCTATGCCTAGTGCCGGCCCTGGCAACACTCATTGCATTAACCCCTTTGCCCCTGTTACAACCTCAAAAATGTAATGACCAAGTCTTAAGGCCCTCTGTAATGTCATAGCAATGTTGAGGATGTAGTTGAGTCTTTTCAGCAAAGAGTGAACAGGCCCTCCTGGGGGCCCACCTGGACAAAGAGGCCATGGGGCTGTTGAAATTCACAAAATATTAAACATACCTCACCTGAATTAAATATTGTTCTGCATTGACATCTTATGGACCAACTATGCAATTCCAGGATTGAAATTGCAAGTTCACAGCATAAGTGCTTTTCCCTCTGCTGTTCCTTCCTCAACTCATCCACACAGCCAGTCAAATGAAGACAGTGTGACAGGTTACCTTATCAAGGGTGCCATTCGCAAATCTGTGTCATGCTTGCCAGCCTGCGAGCAACAGCACAAGAACCTAACTGTTCACTACCAGCCTATATCTGGACGTTTGCAATGCAATGAGGGACCTCGTTTGGTTTGACAAAGCTTATAGAGCTTAAATTTCATGCATTTATTTCGACAGTCACTTTGGGCTCCTGGCTTATTTCAGGTTGCTTACCCCTCACTGGCTATATGACGGGGATTAAGGATAAGACTATGGCTGCTGGAGTTGGCTGGCTTAGCATGCATGCCTTTTGAATAACACTGTTTTTTTAGTCACACTGATTGCACAACCTGCTTATTACTGCCTAAATGTAACAAGGCTAAGACAGGTGTATTTTTCCTGATGTTTCTGTTTCTGTATGTTCATATTTTATTGTGTGGAGATAGGAGCATTTTGCTTTGTGACATTTGTGCTCTGCTATATAGCCTTTAGTGTGTGTGCGTGTGCGTGTGCGTGTGCGTGTGCGTGTGCGCGTGCACGTGCGTGTGCGTGTGTGCGAGTGAGAGAGAGAGAGAGACAAAAAATCCTCAACAGTATATGTCGTAATCCATTTTGCACACCACTCGTTACATCAACTGAGCTGTTGTATGTAACCACATTTTGTGACATTAATGTCTCTTAATCTTGGTGTCTATGAATCATATGAATCATAACTCAGTTTGAGGCCTCATTGCCTGCAGGCTTATGATCATGCTTTTCTCTCCTCTGCTCTGCTCTCTCTCTCTCTCTCTCTCTCTCTCTCTCTCTCATTAAAGTTTCATTGTGTGTGGTTTGATGGTGGCCTAAGTTGTCAAGTTGGGCATACTGTAAATCTGTGTGCTATGCGGCTGTGATGACCTGTTACATAAGGAGCAACAGTGCCCTATGAAAAGAGGCTTTATGGTGTTCGCATGAACTCAGAATTTGTCACTCGTCGTACATCAATTAGAGCAGTAACGAGCCCAGTAACGAGGCTTTCAAACA
>NC_085870.1:43604953-43634953 GCF_034702125.1 Engraulis encrasicolus | reverse complement strand
TGTTGTTTTGTGACATGTCCCTGCAGGCATCTCTCCCTCTGTACTGTATTGCCTTTTCCCCCTCTTCGGGTCTTTATATTTGTCTTGAAATTTTAGTCAAAGGGACATTAGTCAGACTATAAATATACAGTACATCATGGGAGACTGTTTGTTGATCTTAATCCACCGAGCCTGTCTGAATTAGGTCTATAAACAATCAAGGCAAATATATATTCTGTGGTCCACACACACAGTGTACGGGGTGTTATTAATGTGAGCCCAGTGACACTGTGCAAGAGTGCTTCTATGCCAAAAGTGTAAATTTGGGACACAAGATCCGTGATAAATAAAGATACATTACTTAAGTCTATATGACTGTTGTTTGGACACAGCTGAGGGATTTCAACTCCATTCAACCACTTCTTTTTACTACAGTATAACATTAATCTGAAAAATTGAAGAAAATAAATAAATTAAAAAGCATTTTTACATGTTATCTACTGTTCCATAATGGGTACACAAACTGATTACCTCTTTGAAACGTTTCAAGATTGAAGACGGCTATCGTAGGCCTATAGGTATCAGAGAGCCCACTTGTTTTCATTTAAATGAGTGGTCTACACATTATGTAGCCTACGTTCCAAGGGTATTTCATTTCATTAGAGCGGCCAAAATTAGATCTTTCAAACGGATCTTCAACAGAAACGCTTTAAAACGATACATTGAGAGGCAGGTCTGGTAATCAGAAATGGATTTACAATACATGCAAACAACAGCAAAACTGTTTTACTGTACTAACATTACTAACAATACTAACGTTGTTGGTACACAGTCACATTTTTTTTTCTTTTGGGGTGTGGGGGTGTGGGGGAGTGGGTACACTGGCTGACAGCAACTCCACCAAGTTCTCTCTAGGCCAGTATGTTTGGGATGGGCTGCATGTGTAGTGTAAATACAGTATGTTTTAGTGCCCGTGCATGCCAGGGGCCCCTGCCTTAAGCCATGATGTTAAGCTAAGCATGACGGCAGTCTCACAACAACTAATATGCATCATCATTTACAGTATACTGATTTAATAAAGACACAGGATTTGTTGGGGGGGAAAAGTCTAGGATTTGCAGAGGTGCAATTAATGTGTTGTTACATAACATCTCATTTGTGAAAAACGATATTTTTTGGAATTACCCCACTTCTGCCACAGGGCATGGTCGTCTGTCAGCTTGCAACGAGGAGGCATAGAGGAGGTCTACCTCCCTCCTTAAATAAAGCCTCATTGTTCAGGAGAGACATCCAAAGAGCTTACTGTACATTTTTTCCCATGCATCTCACCAGGGGTGGTAAAGGCTTTGTAAACCCAGCAATATTAGGAGATCTTTGTTTCATTTTTGTTGTTGCTTTTTTTGCACGTCATGCTGTAGTAAGCTGCAGGGATGAAGGTAAGAATGGGATCTGGGAGAAAGGAGAACAAGGGAGGTGGGGTGAGGAGAGGAGAGGAGAGGTGGGGTGAGAAGAAGAGAGGAGAGGAGAGGAGAGGAGAGGAGAGGAGAGGAGAGGAGAGGAGAGGAGAGGAGAGGAGAGGAGGAGGAGAGGTGAGGAGAGGAGACGAGACGAGAGAAGACAAGAGGTGACGAAAGGAGAGGGGACGAGAGGAGAGGAGAAGAATACAGGGCATCTCTGAAGAGGAGAGGAGAGGAGATGAGAGCAGGAGAGGAGGAGAGGAGAGGAGAGGTGAGGAGAGGAGATGAGAGGAGAGGAGTAATGAGGAGAGGAGAGGTGAGGAGAGGAGATGAGAGGAGAGGAGTAATGAGGAGAGGAGGCGAGGAGATGAGAGGAGAGGAGATGAGAGGAAGAAGAGGGGAGAGGAGAGGAGAGGAGAGGAGAGGAGAGGAGAGGAGAGGAGGAGAGGAGAGGAGAGGAGAGGAGAGGAGAGGAGAGGAGAGGAGAGGAGAGGAGAAGAATACAGGGCATCTCTGAAGACTTGCGTCCTGTGAACCAGTCCAACATCAGCAGTTCCATTGCTGTGGGGGGACTCGGGAGCACGACACTCTCCGCTCGATCTCGTGGTTTTCCCAGCATTCTTTGCTCTGCCCCCGTCAGTTGTTGTTGGCAGACACAAGATGCACTCAGATCAGATGGGTTGTAAAAAAAGATGGATGGAAAAAAGGGAAAAGTATAACCCCACTCATCTAAAAACCCTGCAGCCAGTTGAAAAATGTATCTGTAGGAGAGGAATGGTCACGCACGCAGGGCCGCCGACAGCTTTTGCCGGGCCCGGGACAGAGTCATTTGAAGGGGCCCCCAATCCAATACATACAATGTAATGAGGACCCAATTTAGGGCCCCATCTCTCCCTAGGCCCATTACAACTGACCTCTTTGTCCCCCCTGTCAGCCTCCCTGCACGCATGTACGCACGCACGCACGCACACACACACACACACACACACACACACACACACACACACACACACACACACACACACACACACACACACACACACACACACACACACACACACGTGCGCACGTAGACACGTTCATTGGGTTCATGCGATCCAGGGCTTGAGAAAGTCTTGGAATGGACCATTGTTTGGGTTTTTCTCACCGGCTATACGCAGATCCCTGGCCCTTTCACCTCGTTTTGTAGAAATCCCTGGAATTGAAGATTAGACGGGAAACCTCACAAAACACACAAAACCACACAAAGCTCCACTACGTGAATCACTTACGTTTAAAGTCCACATTTTAATGAAAATTAAATAGGAGTCAATGCATCAAGACATGACCATATTGACCCGGTTGGGATTTCAAAGCATTAGTATTGGACACATGCAGGGCTGTTGCGACAAAACAATGCAGAGGAAAGATACAAAGAGTGATAGCAGAGGTATATCCGGATGAAAATATTGATGATGCTTAACTTAGAATACAACACAAACAAAAACATTCACAACTTCCGGCTATGATCTTCTGACTAGACCCACGCCTTTTTGGGTGACACCAAGATCTAAATATATATGATATGATTTTTTTGCACCACTACACCTCTTGCAGCTCTGGTTGTATTTTTAGGAAAATTTCATTCCATCTATTTTCAGTCCTCCTTCACGTTCAAATGTCTGACCTGGCTGTGTATTGTTGTCCTCTCTCTCTCTCTCTCTCTCTCTCTCTCTCTCTCTCTCTCTCTCTCTCTTCATCTGTCCTTCTCTTCATTTCCCGCCTTGCTCTCTCTTTCGGGAATCCTGCTGGCAGCGTAGTGAGGGAACAATGCCGTGGCCTTCTTTGTTCTCCGGAAGGCTGTTTGTGTGCACTGCTGCGGTAAGGTGTTTGTGCACTGTCTGGAAATGCAGTACAAGAAGATGCAATAGCGAGTGTGTCGGAGCACTTGGTACAGCATGGGATGCTGGGAAGGGAAGGCAGGCCAAAAGGCTATAGGAAGGCCAGGAGGGCCCTCTGAACTTTCCTGGGCAGAAGGCTCCTGTGATGCTCAGTGACTCCGGAGGAGAAAAGGCAACAAACATCGACATGCTTGTGTGACAGATGTCTTGGGTTGATAAACAGTTCAAAGGCCGATGCTTGAATTCCGTTGATCCGGGTTATGTAATTGTTTTGTTTTTTTTTTAAAGCAGGAACACCACAGATTTCTTTCTCAGCTTTGCTGCTTTCTAAAAGTGGGTCATTGAGCAATAGCTTTGCACATGCTTGTTTACTTTCTTAGATCACTCATTTCATTGGCAAACAACTCAAAACAACCTGATGCATATACTAGTTGCACCTGTTGTAAATACGATTTCAACATGATTTTGAAGGTCTGAAAAATCATTCAGCTTGGTACCAGTGTTGCCAGAATGGGTGGTTTCCTGCCCATTTGAGCTGCTAAGAATAGCCGTCTGAGGGGTAAAAAAAAAGGGCATTGGGAGAGTTTTGTGCAGATTTATGGCCATAGAAATGAATAGAATTTGGTTCAAATTGGGCAGGATTTAGGAGCTCAAAATCATCAGTCAGATCTGGCAACCCTGCTTGGTACTATTATGGACTTTGTTTGTTGTCATTCCACCAAGAATGTGAAACAATTTTGTTCTCCACCCTGCTACCCCTCATCCACTTTTTCACATTCATCTCCTCTGAAAAAGTACATCAGTCCTATCAATCTGTTCACAATTACGTTCCTCACAAGCAGGGCTCTAAATTAACTTTTTTCACCCCCAGCCAAAATTGCTAGAAGATGATACTCTTACTAACCAAACATTTAATGACTAGGTGAAAGTGTGGAGGAAGTTGGTCTTGTTGGCTGGTGTTAATTTAGAGCCCTGCTCACAAGGCTATACCATCATGGAATGTGGAATCCTTTTTTTTTTAACTGTAGATGCTTTTATTTGCTTTTTTCATCATTTAGAAGGCAACCACAGGGGTTCCTAGAATCCCCACGTTTTGACACCTGCCTGGGTGGAATGTGTTCAAGCAGGGGGACTTGCTGGTGAGGCCGCACCACATCACTGCTAGGAACCATCTTGAATCTCCAGGCAGTCGGCGGTATCCTATCCTCAGCTGTGTCTCCTCTGCAGCTGTGCTACGGTACATCCCATCACATCCCTCCATCCCTCCCTCCTCACTCTGTCTCTCTCTCTCTCTCTCTCTCTGTCATCCTCCCTTCTCACCCTCTCTCTTTCTTTACTCTTCCATCCCTCCCTCTTTTGTTCCCTATGACTCAGAGTGCCACTCTGTGGGTTGAAAACTGCGTGTTGAAACTGTGGCACAGCTTGCTCTTGTTTTAATTAATATAATCTGCAACTTCTCCGCCTCTACCAGCGCTAATAAAAAATGTGCCTGGTCTTGAATAATGAAGTAAGATGGTTTTGGCCATGCACCACGATTGTGCCATCTCTCACAGACCTCCACAGCTGTGGTCGGAGATGTGACGTGTAAGATTTCCATGGCACATTGCGTTGGAAAAACACGCATCAGCATTACTCAATTAATTGAGAAAATTATCCCCATAAAAGAAGCTTGCAGAGGTGACTATTTACTAGTTAATTCCGTGCTGCAAAAGAGACCCTTAAATTTAAATATGGACCACACTCAGACAAAAGCTGCACAATGACATCATGTCTAACTTAAAAAAATAAAACAAACAAACAAACAAAAAACTGCTGATATTCACAAACTAACAACAAATCACTGCTACCAAAAATCAGCTACTACCAACAGCTTTGGCTTTGTCCAATGGAATAAATAAAAAACAGATGAGACCCTGTCTCTGAATACACTGGCAAAGACAGCCGAAGCAGTTTTACAGCTAAGAATCTCTCTGTGATTATGTAAAACACTTCATTTGATAGAATTATAAGTAGACTTTGTCTACACATGCGGTGTTAATTCTGCACTTAGATCGATTTAACGTCTTCTGGGGTGTATTTGGTCCCAGAGTACTCTCACAGAGTTGTATTAACACTGTATTTTTTTTTTTACTGTGAATGGATGCAGCAGTGTGTCAATGAAGCCATGTATGTGTACAATAAAAACATGAGATATTGTAGTGGATTTGAGTTCCGATCTTCAGTCATTCGGAAGAAGTTAATGTCGGCCTATTTTTTTTAATCTCCTTTAGCGCATTACATTCATTACATTCATTGGAATCAAAATATCCAAGTGATTTGACTATATTCACCTGTGAAGTGCATGAAATGTATCTATTGTGTTGCTCCTCATTTGCAACCAGTAATTTGCAGTGTTTCACGATCTGTTGCCATGGACCATTTTGTACCACCTAACCTGCAGTTAGAGTGGACCTCAGAACTTTTCGTCTATTTTTGATACGCAACACACGCAGAGGGAAACACAACAATAAACCAATAAAAATTAGAGGAATTTCAGTTAGAGACTGAAACAACACGACACGGCACAGCATTTGGTGACTCTTTTTTGCCGTCTCAGTGACGTTTGTTGACATTTCATTAGAAGAAGTGGGCCTATGCTTCAAAAGTGTTTTGCATTTGTACTGTATTGGAGGAAGTGTCACAGTGGACACAATGGCATACAGTAAAATCTGAGGAAGAACGCTGGAAGGTGCATCAAATAATAATTTATAACAATGTACTGTGTGGAAATAAGGCTTGTACGTACAGTAATACCAACCCTGCACATAACAAAGCCTTATTCATCAACGTCTATTATTCTCAATGCAATCTACTCACACATATGGCAACAAGCTCAAGAGAAATGCACATAAACACACGAAGAACTATTATTAAAAGAACAAATGATAAGCTTCTTCTTGACTGGCAATGCTAACACGCAAGAAGCAACCACGTCTATCTCCAAACCTGCAATGTATACAGTAAGCATCAGCTTTTTGTAGATCTGACTCTAATTGAGTTTGATAGGCCTTCCTCACACCAACATGGCATACAGAACATTTTCAATAGATGCAATTATCTGTGAGGACATCTCTCCTCCCCTCCTCCCCTCCCCTCCCGCCTCCCCATCTCATCTCTGCCATTATGCTGACAGCCGAAGACAACGAAGAATTGGGTGATGCCCACAGAACGTATGGCAAACCCCCCTCCAACACACTACAAAGAAGCCCCCCACATACTCCCACCCACTTCACATAGATGCTGTGGAGGCTGCACTGTGCAATCCAACCCAATCCAATCTGCTGAGGCAAGTGGAGGCAGAGTAGAGTGCATGCAGGGATACTGACAAGGGGGGGAGGGGCAAAGGGGTCAGTTGCCCCGGGTCCAGAGAGAACGAGAGAGGGGGGCCCAGAGATGGGTTCTCATTCCATTGTATGTATTCGGTGGGGCACCCCGTTCAGATGACTTTGTCCTGGGTCCAGCCAAAGTTGTCAGCGGCCCTGAGTGCATGTGTGCCCCCCTCTCCTCTCCATCCTTGGAAAACCGGCCTCTGCCAGTTCTGGATCGGGTAGGCTCGCATGCAGCATGAGCTGAGCACTCGGCCCATTCACGTCAGATACAATTGGCACTTGTGTGTGCGAGCACTTGTGTTTGAGCTTGTTGTATGGTAAACCACTACACACCTCCTGTGCGTTACATACTAATTTAGGGGTCAACCCCATATACCTCCTCCCATCTAGTGAAGTACTGTTTCTCCATAATGTTTGTCCATAATGTCCAAATGAATCGAATGGATTCAGATATTCGGATACTCTATGTTTATGCCTTGGCTACGTCAGCAACACTCTGCCTTTGTGTCTGACCAATGAAGCGTGCACAGTTTTCTGTCATAAGCTGCAGTTGATTAGTTGAGCCAATATGCAGTGTGTGTGTGCGTGTGTGTGTGTGTGTGTGTGTGTGTGTGTGTGTGTGTGTGTGTGTGTGTGTGTGTGTGTGTGTGTGTGTGTGTGTGTGTGTGTGTGTGTGTGTGTCTTCATTACTGCCTTGGTGGTCTCTAAGCGGCCTGAGCTGGCCATGACAATGGCATTCTTGCTCCGTGGGGGACCTTTCTAAAAAAATTTTTTTTTACCATTTTGTACACACCATACTCTCTCACTCTCTCCCAGAAGCACTCACCACAATGACTGCCAGAAGCTGTTAGCCTGTATCTTTGATGAATCACATATCCACTCAGCTTCATTTACAGTGAATACAAAAGAAAATCCTCTAATGGGTCAGACTTTTTTGATTCTCAGACCCATTTGATTCTCTTTCAGTCAGAAACAAATCTAACTTTCAATAAAGACGCTAATTATTCCTAATTGCCATCCTTTGCTGTCTGTTTTTGTGATGTGATCTGTTTTTTCTCTGTCATAGGCACAACTCATAACAACATACTACAACCTCAGGCATTGCTGTTTCCAGGCTCTTTTGAAGCAGTTTGTTACCTTGAATAGATGTCCATTTTTAATGCATTAAGTAGCATTAACCAGGCCGTGCCCTAGTGACGCAATACCTTCAGCGTTGCAAGTCGATGATAATCAAGCTATTAAGCATGGCCTCTGTAATAAATGTGCTGTTACTGGCATGCCAATGACCAAGTCATAATGTCTCACTAAAGAATCTCTTTGTAATGTCGTTGTGTAGTACCATGGTGGTTAAGTCTTTTCAACGACTATTACAGCCTTCCACTGGCGGAAAGGTGCCCATTACGGGCTGCAATCAACAACATTGAGAGGTTTGATGCAGAACAGTTTCAATCAGATGCTCGTCCAGTCCATGCAGAGGGTTCTGTGGAGAGAGGTTCTTTTTTTGTTTTGGGGGGGGGGGTGTTAGCAATAGGCGGGTGATTACCCACAAGTCAGTGCAGCAGGCTACAGCACATGCCTCGCTAGTGCCTATGCTGTGAGGACGCAGCTGAGAAGACACACTGGTGAACCTGAACAGCGGGAGATACTCTGAAGAAGAAAAATGCCAGTGGCTTCAAACGCCAGCCTCCCTCAGGGGAAGAACATAACATGACCATCTTCCCCTTAAACATCTTCAGAGAAAGGGGATTTCTCAGAGGCATGTATGTATGTGTTTGTAATGAAGGTTCGATGGTGTCTGTTTGCGTAAACCTTTTTCATGCAGGGTCATTATTGGGAATGTGAATGCAATCGAGGGTTGATCACGGAGGTGAGAGACACAACGTGTAAGAAAATATTCATATACATTTGGCCTCTGCGATGGCACCCATCTGCTCAAAGCAAGCAATTAGGCAAAGATGCCTTGCTGGCCTCTTATTAGAGTCAGGTAGACGCACCGGTCTTCAAACGGTGACCTTTAGAGGCCAAGTCATGCCGCGCAACCCCAGCTGTCTCTCTCCCTCTCTCTCTGGGGACACGCAGCGCCTCTCTGCTCCACCCTGGGGCCCTCGTACCCCTCTCCTCTCCATCGAACCAGCTGTTTGATGGCTTGATGGCGAGCTAGGAGCTCTGGACAAAGGAAAATGCCCCCCCCCCTCCTCTCTCTCTCTCTCTCTCTCTCTCTCTCTCTCTCTCTCTCTCTCTCTCTCTCTCTCACACACACACACACACACACACTCTCTCTCCCCCCAACCTCCGCTCTGTTGTACACCCCATCCCCCGGACTCCCAGCCCGGCCGGGGCCGCTTGCCTCGCTCGCCTCCCTACCTGCTTCAAAAGGATATTGTATGGTTTACATAAGCCCCCATCACAGCCCGTGTGACTAAAGCAGGTTTTATTGTTGCTGTTCATTGTTGACATTTTTCTGCGAATGAGAAAAGCCGGGGGAGAAAATATTGAAGAGGAAAACACACACGCACACGCACGCACGCATGCATGTGCACGCACGCATGCATGTGCATACACGCGTGTTCATAGACGCATGCACGCACGCACGCATGCATGCACACACGCACACACACACCCTTCACACGTGCGTTCACAGACGCATGCACGCATGCATGCATGCACACACACACACACACACACACACACACACACACACACACACACACACACACACACACACACACACACACACACACACCCTTCACAAGGGAGTTCAAGAGAGTGCACTAAGGGGACCAGAAGGGTCAAAAAATGAAAAAAAAAGTCTTTCAGTATTTGTATTTCCAGTAAACGGGGTGGAGGGGGGTGTAGGATGTTCTATGATTCCAGCCAAAATCGGTCTGCTAGAGCAGGATTGAGGACTCATTTTAATTTTCAAATCTGCCTCTTAGACAGTCTGCTTTTTTCCTAACTCTGTGCGGGTTTTAAAAAAGTTCACAGAAAAAAAATCTGCAACATGAAACATAATTGCGGCCATATCCACAGGCATAGTCAGGATGGTTAAGACTATTCTCAGAGCTCTGGACGTGCAGGGGGGGTCCTGATGGACTGATGGACCATAATAACCAACATTATTATGACTGGAGGTTGAGAGGGGCTACTACACAATATTGCATTCGTTCGTACAGTAGGTCCAATTTAGCGGCACCTTGGGCTATACTTATGACACATGTCGATAAACCACCAGATGGATTTTGGAGTAATTTTGCGTCGAATGCTTAAATCTCTTGCATTAGCTGCATTAGGTGGCCGGTCATGGACATTACAGGTTATATGGGGCTGGGGCAGGATATGGAGGACATGGTCAAACCATCTTGTCTCAGTTAGCCAGCGCTTACTTCTCTCTGAACAGTGTCACAGAAAAATAATCCCATAATAAACCTTTGTAAATTTTGGTTTGATAAGTCAACTACATGATTGTAGATGGATGGCGGGTCTCTGCACAGGAGGGAAAGATGAAAGGCAATGACTTTCTTGGTGTTAAACGTCCTTGCTGTCATCTTCAGTACATGTGGCAACATTTGCAAGGAGATTTACTTATAGCAACATGTAGTTTTCTTACAGATTAGATTTGTGGGGTTTTATGTATTATGGTGTTCATATGATGCATACAGCATTTCATTGACGTGGCGTGTGGCTGGGCTACCTGGCGGCTTTACTTTCCTAGATTCGTGAGAGTCAGGCATGTGGAGTCAATGAATACGAGGAAGAGGAGAAGGCAAGAGGTGACATTACACCTCCTGGACTGTGTGACATCACGAGCCTATCTCATGAATGCTGCCAGATGACCCAGAAACGCAAGCAGTCTGATGCCTGAAATGAAATTGCACTGCCTCGGCGAAGCATCCTGGCAGATTTTGTTCTAGTTGGTCGTTGAAAGCGGCAAATCAAGTTCGCTTATAAATATGCAAGTGCCAAATAACAGAGTGAAATAGGAATTGAATTACAAAGACCACCAAGCTATTAGTTACGCGCGGATAATTGACCCGAGTTGGTTTACGCACAACACAAACATAGTCTAAGCCTGACCTACTGATGAAGACTTTCGTTGGTGATATTCAGTCACAATCAATTTGACAACCAAGTCAAATATTTTATCACCTGCGTTTTCCCTTGAGAACTGACACATGATGTGCAAAGTGTCAATGTGCGTGCGCTCGGTCTTCGTACGCCATAGTCTGGATCTACACAATGGTATCAATGATTGGAGGTTGCTCTAGTAGGCGGAGACCCTTAACGCAGCCTTCTTTTTAAACCGCTTCTAGTTAAATTCTACTGTGCAACGCTCAGAAATTAGCCTATCATTCAGGAAAGGCACTGCACGCAGGGCGCATTGTTAATTCATTGGGTCTGTAGGAGAACAGAGCACGAGACACAGTGAACAAGACCACGCAAGGACGAGACAAGACGGGACTCGTGGGAGAGCTATTGGGAACATCTCTTGGGACAGTATTTAGAATCGGTAAGTCAATGAAATTTTATGACATTGTTTCACACGACTTGACTATTGAACGTTTAGACATTGGCGGCGCTTTGAAACGCTTGAAAATGATTTGCCGTGCGTTTACATACAAGAAATACGCGCGCCGTGGAACTCATTGTTTAATACCAACATGGCAATACGCACGACGCTACAACTTCTATAATTGTACAAATATACACTAATTACATAACTATTTCGAACCTCTACCTCAAAGAGCGACCAAGTGTTAACCTTGTATCCTCAATGAATGGTCAGTTGAAAGTTGAAATGGTGTATTCACAAACATGCCAAAAAATTATGAATGAGCTATTCATCACCAATCGTCAGCTCCACATATCAACCCAGTGCCGCTCATACTGAAGACTCGGCTGCTCCAAAATCTATGCCATTTCAAAGCTCGTGAACAGTTCGGTCGCTTAGTAACAGCACAAAGTTTTAGTGAGGCAACTGAAGCAAAGATATATATTGACAAGCGACCCATGTATTTCGTCTCATCAACGACTTCACGGCAGGGTACAGTCTCTCTGTCTAGCCTCTGCACGTCAAGGAGACCGTTGTCGGCTACTGTAGGCTACATACAGCTCAGGGTCTCGATTCACACATTTGACAATTATTCAGAAACCGGCGTTGTCCGTGTTCCGTTTGTGGCAGAGGTCGGTTTTGGGGGGAAAGACGAAGTGATACGTGTTGGTTTCAAGTGTCATTGTGAACCTCAATTGGTACGCGTAATTCTCACGCGCAGTTTGGAACTACAAATACCAGTAGCCTACACTTGAATACACTGTACTGTGGATGCTTGACAAAAATAACCATAACCATAACAAAGGGGCGATGTTTTCGTCTTTGGAAAAGGTAGCCTAATCAGAGGGCGCGAAAACAGGGTCCTCAGAAAATCAGATGGACACCCCTCACAACAAGGTTGTCTCTGGTCTGCCCTGTCGGTCGTGTGTTAACACCTGAAGTACACCTCGTGGTCAAGAGTCCTTTGCCTGGGTGTTTTGGGGGACGTGTTTCACGTGCGCTCGTGCATCGACACGTCGACCAGGGTCCCGTTAAGACTATGCTACGTCAACCTAGAGTTTATCGCTTTGCATGCCCGCCTATGTCGTTGTAAAAGATGCGCTTTCTGTGTAACGTGGTCTTTGTCTTGCCATGCGTCTCGTGCTCGATGTCTGTGCTTAAACACAAAGCAAGATCTGTGATCAACACTGGAAACTTGTAATCTATTCAACTGTAACGCGTTACCCAGGGTGAATAGTAAATGTAGAGGCTGACTTCACAGAGAGAGAGAGAGAGAGAGAGAGAGAGAGAGAGAGAGAGAGAGAGAGAGAGAGAGAGAGAGAGAGACGATGCCTTTGACCCAGTTTTACGAGAGGGGGTCTTGAGGTTTATGTCTTTAAGAGTGTAGTTGGGTAAATTAAAATGCCTGCAGTGACCCGGTTTTAAGACTATATCAGCCTGTAATGGGAAATATTGGCAAAACATTTTATGGCTAGATTTGCAACAAATTCCATATTACTTCATTTCAGCAACTATAAAGTCTTGTTCTGTGTGCGTGCAGTGTGTCAAGTGTCCGTTCATTTCCCATCGCCACCTGTGTCAATCTTGCTCTCACTGCCAGTCTGGATCAGGCAGACCGCTCTCAGGGAGATGCAGCTGTGGCTTATAGCCTACCGACTGTAGAAATCTCTTAAATGTAGGATATGTATGTGTGTTTTCAATCGGTCCATCATCTTCATCATGTTTGCTGGGTACTTTCTCTCATTTTAATCAGAGTTTGGTATACAGAATCTATTGGACAGAATGCACGTGTACGTTGATATAGAATAGAATAGAATAGAATAGAATATAGGCCTACAATATAATGTAGCCTACACTATATGCTAATATACAATATAATATAATATAATATGACATGACATGACATGACTGTTCTCCTTGTGTTCTCCTTGTTTTCTGCTGGGCGCATGGCTTTCACCCAGGAGGACATGACGAATAGGCTTATAGTCTCGTGATGAGTATACTTACCTCCAGAGTCGGTGGGTTCAGACATAATTATGTCCTCTAAATGGATAAATATCCTCTCTGCAGGAAGTGAAGCCTTTAATAGATGGTTGTCTAACGATGAAATCAACCAGAGATCCCTCTCACTCCCACCATCCCCCCCC
This sequence comes from Engraulis encrasicolus, assembly GCF_034702125.1. NCBI lineage: Eukaryota > Metazoa > Chordata > Actinopteri > Clupeiformes > Engraulidae > Engraulis > Engraulis encrasicolus. The sequence continues at coordinate 43,621,573 of NC_085870.1, read as the reverse complement.
CTTTTTTTTTAACTTCATTGGATGGACGGACACTACTTGTAATGTCCTCCAGGAATCCAATATTAGGCCGTTCTGACCACTGCCATGGTCTGAGATTATTACCGTTTAATGCATAGCTGAGAGGGAAGGCAGAAGAATTCAATCTGTTGGGGCTTTATTGGATCAAAGGGGGCTTCAGCCATGGCTTAGAGATACCCGGCCTGTCTGTAGGTAATGTCTTACCTTCTCCAGAAATGAAAGGTAAACACAAGACAGGGGGAGCGGTGTCTTTGTGCCAAGCTTCATACTTGTATCTGATGAAGAAAGCTAACAGAGAAACATACTCAAACGCCCATCCTTTTCCCCTCCTTTTTTCATTCTTTTTCCCTCCTTTTTCATTTGTTTGTTTTTGTCTTGTTGTGTTTATTTGATTTTCTCAGAAGTTGTGACTGCCCCCAAGAGAGGCAGGTGGATATGGAGATGAAAGCTATTGTCTGGGGCGGGGGAACTGCGGAGCGGAGGATGCGAAGAACTTTGTTCTTCTGAAATAATGAAAAAGCTTGTTACTTATGAATTGTCCATATTAGATGTTGTGCCACACCCTCTAATACAATATTTGTCAAGCAAACCTCAGAGGTTATTATAAGCCTTGTCGTGGTGTTCATTGTAATTCATTGTAATATAGACGTATGTATTTATAGGGTGATGAACAATGTAGGAAGGGGCCACATAAAAAGTGGATGTTTACATGGGCTCTTCAAAGGGAAATAGTTGTGAGAAGACATGATGTCCTCCACATGACCACAACAAAGGAACACTTACCAGGTGCTTCTTAGATCTACAAATTAATTTCCTTACATGTGTTGTAGGGAACTAACACTGTTTATAACACTGTTATAACAACACATTTGTGTAAAGTTTGTAGTATGAAATGATGAGGCCCCCACTGACGTGCTTGTAGACTTTCTGTGCGAAACCTCTTGATGGTCTTTCTTTTTTGGTAAAATTTTAGGTATGGCATTTTTTGTCACAATAACACGAGGGTGGGAGGTGGGGGACTGCACTGATAATTACACTCTCCAAATATTGACTGATGATTGACTGAACACAAACAGTCAAAAATGACACAAAATAGACTTTGGACATAGGCTGACCTCCTTTGGTAAGTGACATAGGCTATGTATGTATAACATGCCTATGTAAATACACAGATAGGGGTTTCAGGCCGACCAGAATGGAGCCGGTGCCAGTGCCCTCACCAGTTACGTTTGGCACTAAAGTGCTTATCTGCGAACCGCCCGTGTTCATACCGGGTTCTGAACTTTTTCCGCACGTGACTGTGTTACCCGGATGAACCTGCTGACGCCCACCTTGTCATCACGGTTCGCGGATAAAAAAACAAGTATTTTGCGGTTTGCATTGTGGTTCGAATCAAATTTCAGACTTGCGAACGCTAAGATCTGTGGCGTGAACACGACGGCCGGTTCGTGATTAGGTGCGGGAACGGGCACCGGCACGGTTCTCAGTCAGCCTGAATGCGCCCGTGACACTTGGTTACTGATGATTACACAGGATGTTGGTTCGGCATCTTTGTTGTATATTCAGACTCAAAGGCAGTAAAGAATGATGATAGCAGGCACGTGCACAGCATAGTTGCCCACGGTGCCCGAGCAACAGCCCTTTTGCCCACATTGGCTGATATTGCCCTTCCAAGGGAGGGGAAAATAATATGGCAATTATAATTTCATATTTCAATATCATTTGATTTATTTATAATTCATAATTTTGATTGAAGTTTTGTACAATAAAGACTTAAGTCAGTCATACAAATTCATCAGACCCGTCGAGAATGGGCACGAGCGATGTGAGGTAGGCCTACGCAACAACTCCGGTGGGGAGGGAGAAGGCACATGACAGGCGCTTGAGCGCCTATAAGAGACACGAAAGATTTTGAAGATGCCTGGGAGTCGGCTAGAGCCCTACACACAGTCTACATATTAGGGTAGGCCTACGAAATATGCTCACAATCAACCTCTCTAATACAATGTTGAGTTTAGAACTTTTAGTTATCATAGCCTAAATCTGACAGCCAGCCAGCGCCACGTTTAGGTAGCAAAAAAACCCGACAGCCAGCTGTAGATATGCCTCGGAAAAATAGGCTAAGATTCCATGTTTCAACTGATTTGCTTTGCAATTCGTATTTTTGATTGAAGCTTCCTAAACTAAGTTTTCAAATTCAGATTCACCTGCACCTCGAGAGATAGGCAAAGGGAGGGACAGCATGCGCGTTGCGGGGGGCACGTGCAGCTCAACATGGGAGGGAGGGGGGAGCAAGCATGCATGCGACCAGAGCAGAGACGCAAAATATGTTGAAGATGTCGTGGGAGTAGAGCGACTGCCCTGGCAGCCTGAGGTGAGCCTGACACATAGCAGACTACACAGTATTAAACTACATGATCACAATTAATGTCTCTTAAAGCCGATGTCGAGTTTAGGACGTTTAGTGATCCTAAATAATCTGACAGCCGGTGTGCCACGTTCAGATATTGGGGGAAAACGACAGCCAGCTAGCTTGCAGTCAACGTTTTACATGGCTCAGGTTGTTTTGTGGAAGGCTAACCCAACTAAGAAACATGCAGATGACATGTCGTTTTATTTTATCAAGCAAGAGAGAACTTAAGGGGGCAGGCTAGCTAAAGGAAGCACATCTCTGCAGAGTTGGCTGCGAAAAAATGATCAGGTGCAGGTGAGGCAGAGAATCTTTTTCAGGATTGTAGAGGTTTGATCTTGGTGAGACCGCTAGGAAAGTGCTTTTTCTTACGCTGATATTTTCTCCGACCCAAAGATACTGTTTCCACTGTCAATGTCCATGTAATTGAAATAAATCCACTCCACATGATAACTGACGTTTACTGTTCTTCTCAAGACACTTAGGCCTACAAAATGTGCATGAACTAACTGAAATATCTGTAATGAAAATAAAAGGTTATAAAGTCTGCGAGAAGCTCGGAGCTTCAGAGCAACAGATAAGAACTGGTCGCTCCCACGCCACGGTTCTTTGCGATCTGAAATGAAAGCCGGCTTGTCAATTCTTAAAGCGACAGTACACATTTTTAATATAGGCTACAAAAGACCCAATAAATGACCTAAACCTGTGAATTCTTATTGTTTTAGCTTTCCTATATAATATTCATCATTTTAATCATGGAATATGCCTATTAATGAAATTTCAAATTCAAAATGATCTTTTTAACCATTTTTAAGCTAGGCTATTTCTATTTATTATAAATTAAAGTCTACTTTGGCTGCTACAAGGATTATAAAGATGGCAGTGGGTTAATTGATTAAGCATCCTCATATTTAGCCTATTCATTTACTCATTTCATTTCATTTAAAGATGGCCTCTCAACGTCATTTAATTAATATTGCCGTGTTCCCAATTGTTATTGAATGTGTTACGCGTTGGTCCTGTTTTAAAAAACGTTCTGGTTGCTTTGTTTCAAGACGTTTTTGCAAGCTGGCAAGGTGGCTTATGGAGAAACGAGAGAGTGTTCCGTGTTTCTCGTGGAAATGCGTCTCTGATTGGCTCACTCCTCCTGCTCTCAAAGAAACGCGTCTCTGATTGGCTCAGTCCTCCAGTTCTTGGAGAGAATGTAATGGGAAACAGAGTCGCCACTTCCCCGGGTGGTACTGCACTATAGGGGCGCCAACGGAGGCGTGCAGGCTCCATTCAGGGCTGTGCTCTTTCGACAGCGACCCCTAGGCGAGCTGCAGGCACGGAGCAACCGGAGTGAGCAGGCTTTATGTATGAGGCTTTGTGCTGTGTGTGTACCTGAGAGTAGCAACCAGCTGATAGCTAAGCTAAGCTATGTTTCGGGCCACCAGACGTTGCTTGTTTTGAAAACAAGCAGAAAAAAATTACTCGACATGTTTTTAGATAAATGGGTCGATATAAACCTTTGTGGGCAACGCCTTCTTTCGACGTGACGAAACACAGAACGGCTTTCGTGATTCGCTCGTTTCTCTGCATTATTTATGTAAATTGGGAAACACCGGGAAACACAGCCAGGAGAGTTGACGCACCGCTATGAGAGCCTTGCAAGTGAGTTTAACTTGGGGTGACCGTCCGATCTTCGAAAGGAGTGAGTAAAACTGAGTTTTATCGGAAGTTGGCCTTTAAGATGAGGATGACTCAGAGCCACAGACCTCTGCACATAGGGCAGGTAGGACATAAGACTGATATCTGATGTCTCTGTGACTGATACAGGTTTAAAAACTATCAAGGCTTTTTCTCATAATTTCATTTAATTTAGGGGCAGCCACATACCACACATGAGGAAATGTGGATCAGGAGACATTTAGGGCAGGTGGGCATAAGGCTGATCATCTCTGATATGATTAATAGGTAGGCCTACATGTTTAAAAACTAGTACGTTATATCATATGTTATGCATATTCAAGATACTATACAATAAAAAAATATTAATAATTATGGCAATAATATACTACTTCTACTACTACTACTAAAAATAATAATACCCATAGTGAAGTTTCCTAAAAATTCTGAAGGCCGCTCATTGTTGAGGTTTTTTTTTTTTTTGGGGGGGGGGTGTTGCCCTTTCTTCAGGGTAGAGCAACTGCCCTTTGAGATTCCTGTGTACGTCCCTGGATGATAGAGCCTTTAGGTTGGGCCAACAGCCTCCAAGTCTCGCATATCTCAGTCCGTTGGCTTAATATCATGCAGTGGTGGAACAATTGCACACAGGGCCCCTGGGCAACATACTGGTAGGGCCCCATATGGTCTGCCAAGGTCATAAAAGGGCCCCCACCACCAATACTGGAGGGTCCTGGACCTAGGGGCAAATGCTACGCTCGCCCCCGTTGTAGCTCAACCCTGCAGCTGAGAGGTGGACATTTTTGTCAACAAACAAAACAACGAATTCCCCCAATGCCACTGCACTGCCGCCCAGTATCTACGGCGACCTAAAGGCCATCGCCCGGTCCCACGAGAAAGTAATGGCTGAGAGAGTCTGGGGTGGCGAGGCAGGGGCAAAAGAAAGTTAAGAATGGGCAAATTCCTGCCTGGCCAGCCCACATTCTTCAAAGCCAGTAGTCTTCGTTTGTTGTGTACAGCGTTCAGCTGGGACCAAGAAACGGCATGGGCATTTTTGGCACCACCACTCCCCCATTACAATTATGATGGGTTCCGTCCACCATATAGATCAGTGGTTCTCAACCTTTTTTTGAACAAACGCCCCCTTGACCTCTCTATAACCCCCCAACACCCCCTTGACATCATCATAAGCCTGTCAACGCCCCCCTCAATAAATAGACTAATGCCCCCCAATGGAAACTAAGCCCCACCCCCACTCAGCTGTATCCTTATCAACACCCCCCTAGGGCTCCCCAATGCCCTTTGGGGGGCTGTAGCGCCCCCATTGAGAAACACTAATAAAGGTAAAGGATGCATTAATGGACTGCCCCATCTAAACTTTGGGTTAGTGTGTGGGTTAGTTAGTGGGTTAGTAACTTTGAGTGTTAGTGAAAATGTGAGAAAACGAACAAACAAACAACAATCATAAAAAAAACCAAAACTGCCGGCCCACTGGGAAAATGCCCTGTATGCCAGATGACCAGTTCAGCCCTGGGTGTGGAGATGGAGATGGAGTGTCTGAAGGGAGCGAGGCAGCGGCTGCCCAGGCCTCCATACTAATGAGAGGGGGGCACAGTATTTTACATCTACGCTCGGGGTCAGGCGGGGCAGCCATTGTAGTCCACTGACTGCCAAAGACAAGTAGGAAGTGATTTATGGCAGTTGCCTCTGACAGGTCCCCTTCCACCCCCTCGCCCCCCACGCCCCAACACACAAACACACACTCAGTCTCACACTCACTCTCTCAGTAGGGGATCAGAGAGCATGGTTGGTCAGCTGCTAACTGGGAACGTAGTTGCAGGCTTCTCACCTCAGGTTTCCTATTTGGTTTTATTAATCTAAATATAAATAGTGCAGTGCAGTGCAGTGCAGTGGCATTGGGGGAATTTGTTTAATTTATTTCATTTATTTATTTAAAGATAAGCCAATAAAAAGTTCAGAGTCTAGAGGGTTTGCTCAACAGTGTTCATCACTCTTCTCTGACATGAAAGGTTAGAGAGAGAGAGAGAGAGAGAGAGAGAGAGAGAGAGAGAGAGAGAGAGAGAGAGAGTATGCAACAGAGAGGACAAGTTGGAAAGAGAGACTTGTGTATTTTTAGCACTTGCGGCATGCCTTGAATTGGCACTAGTTATGAGAAACATGCCATAGCGAAATGCAAACCTTGTGAAGCTTATTGTTAACAGCTACGCTACTACACTAAATCACTACTACTACTCCGCTCCTTTCGGCATCTGCCTTAGATCTCCCCTTCTAAATTTGGTTTTGGTAATTGAGCCCAGTGCATTGTTGAACCGCATTCATGTGTTGGTCACAAGTGAAGTCATCCGCTCGCTCTGCCTCCTTGACTTGTTATTGGAAGTAATGTACTGCTACGCTAAGTGCTAATCAGCACAGTGCTAAGCTACGTCAAAGGGGATGCTGAGGAAACTGGGCCACTACAAGGTATGACCATCATGTCCCAGATCTGATTCAGTTACATCACAGCGCTGGTCACATAGCACACACCGTGAAATGCAGTAAATGTGTTACACCATGTACACATGCCTGCCTATATAGGCTAGTACTGTACAGTTTAGTTGAATTAAGACAAGGTGTGCTAGTACATTAAGTGAGAAGTTATATTTGCCAAGTTGCATTAGACGGTAAGGGTTATAAGGGTTATTGTGAATATTTTTCAGGGAGTCAGGTAGTGAAGCACTGTATTTGGTTGAAACTTTTCTGAGACGTTAAACTCAATGAGATAGGAGTGTTTAATAAAAATGTTTGAAAATAATACAAAACAAAACAGCATAGGAAAGAGCGTACTGTAAGTCTGATTTAAATTAAAACAATAGACTCGATTACATTTTTTAATCGAATTAATCTATAGGCTTTGAAATTAATTAATCGAATTAATCGCATTTTAGTCGTATTTAAATATCTGACTTGAGAACAGTGAAAAACATTTTTCACATGGATTTTGAGTAAATACAATAAATAAGATTAATCTATAAATATTCATTTTTAAAAGAAGAGAGAACTCTTCTCAATTTCAGAAGGCTGTTCACCATCAGGCGAAATACTGCTCTCCATTGGTCTAATCCAGAACTATATCTATATCATACTGCGATTAATTTTTAAAATCATGTTGATTAATTAATCAAATTGGGTGATTAATAAATCAAAAATAACACTTTAATGTCCCAGCCCTAGTATTAATATAAAATGTCTACGGGAATGTGAAGAATCCAAGAGTGGCAGTAAATGAATATCTACTTTCACTTTCACCAGCATCAGCCGTCAGCAGGATATGACTACATCAGTGTCTGCAAGGTGTGACACGACCGGAAACCACTCCTCTGAGATTTTGGGTTCCCGCTCAACCATTTCTGGAGCAGAATGAATCACAGTGGCAAATGGCAAATGGGGGCAGATTTGGGTGATACGCATAGTGTAAATGTGAGTGTTTCGCTCCACAGTGTAGCTGTTCGCTGCCTCTCTTTCCTCTGGGGCATGAAAGGGCCCATTATCTCCCCCGGTCCTGTGACTTTGATATCAGACCCAGCCTATTGCCAGCCACGGTGCTGTGCAGAGTTTCGTGGTGTGTGTTTCATCTAGTGTGTGTGTGTGTGTGTGTGTGCGTGCGTGCATGCGCGTGTGTGTGTGTGGTATTTGCGGTATGTGTGTGTTCAAGTGGGACTATGTTGCGTGATAGTGCTCTCGTTGTCTGTGTGTGTGTGTGTGTGTGTGTGTGTGTGTGTGTGTGTGTGTGTGTGTGTGTGAGTAAGGCCGTCCCATCCCGGCATCAGTAAGGTGCCCAATGAGGTCCAGATGATGCTGCCTGCCCCAACCTCCCTGCCACCACATCCCATGCTGCCCAAAGCTGGACCCCTTTCTGCCCACCAACAAACCAGCCTCTCTCTCTTTGATGGAAAGAGAGAGGGAGAGAGAGAGAGAGAGAGCATGTGAGAGAAAGAGATAGAGAGATGGAGAGGGGGATAAAGTGTGGGTGGAAGAGAGGAAGAGGGCGATAGGAAGAGGAAACCCCTTTGTCCCAAGGCGCATGACAGGCATAACATGGACCCGGCACCGATGGCGTTGAGATAAGGGTCGTGTGGGGGGGTTCCACTCAGGGATGAACGTGTGTGTGTGTGTGCCTGTGTGTGTGTGTGTGTGTGTGTGTGGGGGGGGGGGTCATGTATATGTGTGTCTGAGTTGGGGGATGGTGTAGTGTTGAAGGGTGGATGTATATGTATATAGGGGGTAGCCTGATTATCATCGACATTCAAATCTCTTCGAGACATAGTCTGATCAAGAGCATAACAATTAACATTTACCAAACGGTTACCCGCCCCCCTCGTTTGCTGCTGGTTACTTCCCAACAAAGTGGGAGGAGTTCCAGATTTTTTTCTGGAGCTCACAAACAATCTTAATATTGCTCTTGGCCTGACTAGAAGCAACGCTGAAGGTGTTGCGTCACTAGGAGGGCGTGGCCTGACTATATAAGGGGTGCAGTGTTGTTTTGGATCTCCAGCCCTCACCCCCTTCAGTGTTGCCAATTGGGCTGCTTAGGATGACCGTCTGAGGGCATTTAACAGAAACATTTTTGGCCATAGAAATCTATAGAATTGGGCGGGATTTAGTGCTTCCAGAAAGGGTTTGAGCATGTTTTGGGCTGGAAATCATCAGCCTCATCTGGCAACCCTGACCCCCTTCCGTATTCATTGTTGCAGCTGACATGCCAACATGTGGAGGCTTTGCTTTTCCACTTTGTTTGCCCCCATCTGTCCACCACGTAGTGTAACGTTGAATCAATGTTGCCCTTTATACCCGAGACCCTCAGCCCAGAGAGGGCCTCTCGCTGGGAAGACACTCACAGTGGAAGTGATGAGAGGTTGAAGGAACACATACATACTAGCCGCTAGCTAAATTGATTCCCTGCTATGTTTTACCAATGGGCACAATACAAATGCACATGTGGACATGGTGGTAATTTATAAATAAATAATGAGACGTAGCTTGTGAGTGTGGATTTTTCTTCTTTAACATAATACATATGTATACAGTACTACTTGCTAGTCGGTGGCATTTAGACCGTGTTTGCTGAAGGATGAACTGTTAGCTGGAGATGGGGCGTGAGTCACGTCTTTCTCTGCGAATGGAAACAGAAATATTTACTTATAAACAGTTTTGGGGCTCCTGCTTGCCTTTTTTGTGAAAAATCGAGCGAAGCACTTGGCCTTTTTTCCTCACTCACACCCGTTGTCAAAGCCTCGATACACGTTCCCTGCCATCTGTTGGAAATGTGCTCTTTTTCCTCTTGACTGACATACTGTAGCGGCACATGAAAGAGTATGGTTGGAAATTGTTATTGCTTTTCAGTTCTGAGGAAGTCTTAGCCGTCTTAAGCTGAGTTACATTCCAGGACAGTGTCATTGCATTGTAAAAACGCAGTGTTAATTCAACACTTACAGTATAGAGTACTCTGGGGACAAACACACTGTAGTAGATATTAAATCGACTCTTCAAGTGTTGAGTTAACACTACGTTGTTTTTACTCTGTGCTAACTAGTATGTTAGCTATATTGCCGTTGGTAATACAAATTACCCATCATCCATGACAACCAACTAAGTTGCTAAGTCAGTAGTAGCAATTACCAAACGGTTTTGAAAATACAACCCTGGGGTGCATTTCTCAGAAGATAAGTTTTTAGCCTGTTAGCAACTTCGGTAGTTGCCAATGGGAAAATGCATTGAAGCTAATGTAATAAGCAACTTTGGTTTCGAGAAATGCCGCCCTGGCTTGGTTTTCTTAGGCCAGAGCATCTTCTCAAGTTCTTCCACCTACAGTCAGCTGGTAAACCAATACAAGCAGAGGAACCAACTCTGCAATCTGAGTGGAGCTAAGCTCCAAAACCCTGCCTCTCTTACTACTCCTCTTCATCATCCTCTTCATCACCTCAAGCTTCAGTCACTCTCTCTCTCTCTCTTGGGCTTGGATTAGAGTGACAGCTTGCTCCGGCATCATTTTCTCTCCCTTTCTTATTTCTTGTGGTGCTGTTCTCTCTCTCTCTCTCTCTCTCTCTCTCTCTCTCTCTCTCTCTCTCTCTCTCTCTCTCTCTCTCTCTCTCTCTCTCTCTCTCTCTCTCCCCCCTGCTCTATATGTTTGTAGTATATGTGTGTGGGTGTGTACATGCGTGCCTTGGTTGCCAGCAGCCAGCTTTCTTATAGAACATCCCACAGTCCTAATATGCACAAACTCCCTTCAATCTGTGTGTGCCCTTTATTTTAATCCACCATGTGGACGTGTGTGTGTATGCATTTGTGCGCGTGCGTATGTCTGTTTGCGTATGCATGTTTATGTGAGCTCCAAATCGGGGGCTCTGGCTGGAATTGTTTATCTTACTGTGGGTTGGCAGAACACGACTTGATTTCTTTTTCTTTTTTTCCCTCTTTATTTTGCTTAGTGCGTCCAAATATCAGGGCCAGTGTTTGTTTAAAACTGACAGAGACTCCAGGCAGTGACTCAAACAGTTACTGCCACACGGCACCCAGCGTAAGCGATTGGTAATCTGTTATACAGGGCATTTTCCCAATGGTCCGCCAGTCCTCGCCACAGGGGCCAATGCTGTTTGTTTGTTGTTTAGGTGGGATGGCCTATTGGTCTATCTGTAGCCCCTTAATGCATGCCGTACCTCCAGTGGCACGCTGTAATAATCATTGAAAAGTGAAGTACCGTAGTACTTACTGATGTGGATTGGCACTGCCCTCACGATCCGATTCGATCACGATTCGGGATTCGATTCGATTCGATGCGATGCGATGCGATGTGATGCGATGCGATTTGATCCGATCCCATCCGATTCAATTCTACAATGCATTGCAATGCATTACATTTCTACTGAAAGCAAAGCAAATGTTTCATCAGTTATGATGAGGCAATAGAAGTAGTCAGATACTGAGCAACAATTTATTGGCTGTTTTCTGTATCAGTCAGGATCAGTCTGTATCAGTGTTGCAATGCTTTGAAGTACTTTTATTTCATTTAACATTCATTTTCTCCTGAAATATCCACGGAAGTAATTGAAACTTTAAAAAAATTGCCGAATCGATTCTGGAACTTGTCGCATTGAATTGGATCGTCCATGCCCCGCATTGGATTGGATCGCCGAATCGATCATTGTTGACACCACTAGTAGTACTACAATACTATGACATAACACAGGGCCTATAGTAATGCACTTTGGTTCTGATAACAACAAATTTATGACGCCGTGTTTTAACAGGTTAACAAGACAATGGACTGAGGTAATCATGATATCGCAGAAAAGTAAGGGGCTGTTATATGGCAACAGAGGCGATTCTAGGGTCAGGTGGGGCCCCAAACGAAAACGCAAAAAAATGAGCATTTGAACCAAAATCGCCACTACTGTGGTAAAATGTGGGCTGTTAATCACTATCTAGGGGCTTGGGGGCCCCAAGCGGCTGCCTGCCTTGCCTGATGGCAAGATGCACCTCTGTATGGCAAAAATGCCCGGTCTGTTTTATCGGTCCCAGTCCAGCCCGGTAGCTTGCCTTAGGGCAGATACTGTAGTAGGGCAGAGAGGGAGAGCATATGATTAACACAGCGGCACGGCACGGGTCATTTTAATTTTCTCCACTGCTGGGCTCATTTAACCAAGCCTATTATTAAAAACTCACATGATTACTCACCCTAATTAAAAAAGACGTCTCTTGGCCCAACTAACATTATCTTCCATTGTGTGTTCATATCGGGCTCATACTGTATGGCTGCTTGCATGGATCTCTACTTGTTGTTGATGAGGTCAGTCGGGGACCCATCACGTATCACGTGACCTTTCCTCTGCATGTGTGTGTGCACTGCACTCGATTCAATTGAACGGAAATCAATGGCGTTAAAGCCCAATCCGTTTTAATTGCATGGTTTGTTTTGTTTGTGGGGTTTGTTAGTTTAGAGAGCAGATGTGCGGTACTCGCGCGCGTCCTCTCCGTGCGAATGGCTGTAGCTTGTCGTCGTCCTCTCCTTTCTGACATGCGGCGCGTCGCCCAGGAGGCAGGTCAGTTCACCTTGCTATATACTGTACCTGTGCTGCATGAGAATGGCACCCACTGTGGCTGGCTGGCTGGCGGGCGGACAGGGGGGATGGGGGGGATGGGTGTGTGTGTGTGTGTGTGTTTGTGTGTGTGTGTGTGAGTGTGTGTGTCAGGTAGTGTGCTAGTGGTAGTGATGTGTATGTGTGTGTATGTGTGTCAGGTAGTGTGGTTGTGTGTGTGTGTGGGGTGCTAGTGGTGGTGATGTGTGTGTGTGTGTGTGTGTGTGTGTGTGTGTGTGTGTGTGTGTGTGTGTGTGTGTGTGTGTGTGTGTGTGTGTGTGTGTGTGTGTGTGTGCGTGTGTGTGTGTGGGGGGGGTGATGTTGGGACGGAGCTGGTTTCCAAAAATAGCTCACTCCTCCTGTGTGCGTCACGCTCCGCCCTGAGACCCGCCAAGCGGTGCCTGAGCCACACACACACACACACACACACACACACACACACACACACACACACACACACACACACACACACACACACACACACACACACACACACACACACGCACGCATGCGGCTAATGCCAATCCTCATACACACACACTTCTCTCCACCAACATGCCTCTTCTCCTCTCTGCTATTCTCTGTATACTTCGCTCCTCTAAGAGCCCCCCTTCCCTCCCAACCCCCCTGGATACACGTATGCCAGCCTTCTGGCATAACTAAACACAACCACTGCCAGTGAAGTATGTGTGTGTGTGTGTGTGTCTGCACGTGCTTTAGACCATGCGCGTATAGATGCACGTGCGTGAGTGGAACTGAGTTTATGAATGCATTCTGCTGGACGTGTGTGTGTGTGTGTGTGTGTGTGTGTGTGTGTGTGTGTGTGTGTGTGTGTGTGTGTGTGTGTGTGTGTGTGTGTGTGTGTGTGTGTGTGTGTGTGTGTGTGTGTGTGTGTGTGCATGCATGTGTGTGTATGTGTGTGTGTGTGAGACATTGTGTGGGAGAAAGACAGGGAGTGATAGTGCCTGTGTATGTACATGCACGTGCCTGAGAAGCAGACAGACAAGCGAGAGGTGGCTCTCCGTAAAAATGCCACACCGATGCCATGTCACGCTGCTTCCTCCAATACCGCGTCTGCCTGCTCTGTCCTTGAGGCACCATGTGTGCACTCCAATATGCGACCTTGCGTCCTCCACTTGTGCTTGTGGCCTCGTACCAGGAAGTAATATGTCATGATAACATCACTGACAACGGAAGAGAGGAAATCCGCACACTGTTGCTGCTCACCGATTTATTATAACACAACGTTTCGACCTCAGGCGGTCTTCGTCAGGTGTATAGGTGGACCTATACACCTGACGAAGACCGCCTGAGGTCGAAACGTTGTGTTATAATAAATCGGTGAGCAGCAACAGTGTGCGGATTTCCTCTCTTCCTTTACGCACGTTTGATTTGATCCAGCACCTGTTCTACTGGATGTGCGCGCATCACATACACTTCTTTTTAACATCACTGACAACAGCATTATATTTCAATATCTCGCAAAAGCTCAATTGTAATGTTGTTTTCTCATTTGCAATTGGGATGGTGAATGAAGAATAGTCCCCAAAAAAATGTTTTGGCTTGGCTGACAGCTGGGAAACTTAATTGTTTTCTCCACGGAGGAGGGGCGAGGCCACAAGCACAAGTGGAGGATGCAAGGTCGCATATTGGAATGCAGCCCATGTCAGGTGAGCGTGTGCTGTGCATCCTGGACTTCAGGGGAAGTGTTGTGGGCCTCTTTGTCAGCAGAAAAAAATATGAAATGTTTACACTTCATCTTCTCTGCTTGTCAATGCTGAAAGCTGAAGGCCGTGGTGGACAGGTTGAAGTGGCCGTACCCATACAAATGATGTTTGTAAGCCGCTTCCTCTCCTACTCACGACACGGGAGTGTCCTGCACTCTTTTTCATTTCAAATCATTTGTCTTCTTCATCTGCTTTCCCGTGCAAGATTGAGTTGTCTGTTACTTACTTTTTTATCACTTTTGTAAATTGCACTTCCATTTCCCAATGCACAGCTTGGGGTGCGTGGCAAAATGTGGTTAAATTCAAATGTGGTTATATTGAATCCATTTCTGAGTGAGTAAATGGATATCTCTGCCGTCTGTCAGGCTGGCTTAAAGAAGGCGAGTCGGAAGAGCGGGTTCAGAACTGTTGATTGCTGCATTTTGTCTTCTTGTGAATTTGTGCAGAGAGGGAATATTGACCGCCTTCCAATTTCGCATCATCACACAGACAGATTACTAGTCTATCAAAGCGGTTATCATGCTGGTACATTTTTTTTTGTTTTGCCAAATTCACCCGATGCCAGCGATGGGGCACATTTTCTGAGTCAGATCTCAACAGTGAATGTAGTATGACTCAGCCATGAGGATCACAGCATGACATTGCAGCGTTTCAACTACGAAATGTGTTCTTTGGGAAAAAGAGAGAGTGAGAGATAGAGACAGAGAGAGAAAGAGAGATGGAGACAGAGAGAAAGAGAGATAGAGACACAGAGAGAGACAGAGAGCGAGAGAGAGAGAGAGAGAGAGAGAGAGAGAGAGAGAGAGAGAGAGAGAGAGAGAGAAAGCAAGAGTGTGTTTTAATCTATTCACAGCAAGTTAATCATTCCGCTGTTGTGGCGATCAAATCCTCTCTGGCATCTGTAAAGCTTTGGCGCACAGAGAGGCAAGATGAAAAGAGAGGGATTCTGGGAAAGGAAGAGATGGAGGAAGGGATTTAGAGAACGGAGGAGAGAAGCAAAAGCAAAATTATGCAGGAAGAGGACGAGAAGCGAGAGAGTCCAGAGAGAGGGAAAGCAGAGGAGGGAGATGAGGAGTGGGAAGCATGAGGGTGCTTAGGAAGACATGAGAGGTTTATGGAGTAAGAGGTATTAAACTCCAATGATGGCACAGTACGAAATGCCAGGTGCACAGTAAAACCATGCAGAGTTAATTCAACTTAGAGAGGAGATTTTAACATCTTCTAGAGTGTATTTGGTCCCAGAGTACTCTTTGAGTGTTGAATTAACAACGCATTTTTTTTTTTTACTGTTTACCTGTGAAGAGAATACAGGTATCAATGCATGAGTTGAATAAATAAAAGCCCATGCAGCCGCTGGCTGTTCCCACTAGGAAACTGTGATATGTGATGTCATTTTTATTGAGGTGATGTGGAAAATAAGTGATGGGAGACAAACTAATGGTTATCCTCTCAGCTATACAGGCTCCTCTAATAGAAAAATGCAGCCTGGCCTAGCTTCAAGACAGACTGATTTATATGGGTTTTTACCAGAGAGAGATCAACAACCTTTGGCATCATTTAAACCTGCCTACACACTCAATTATTGCCACCTCTCCGATGTGGTCTAGTCTGGCTTTTCTTCCATCTGCGTCTCTGGCCAGTAAATGGACTGTATCTAGTGAGCACAGCTCTTCAGCCAGGTAGAGGTGTTGATTGGTGCATCCGCCCACAATACGCTAGAACCATTTGGAACATGTCATACTGTATTTTGAGCTTTTCAGCACCCATCTCTTAGGACATTTTCAAAAAGGCTTTATATTTCAGCAGTCAGAAGGTGCTGAAACTGCACACAATACAGCAATAGTGCGCAATTTGTAATGTGTTAAATAAACTGTTAAGTGGCTAACCATACGTGTGAGTGACGCTAGGTAAAAGAGAAATGACAGATCTGCACTCGTCGTTGGTACATTCCTGACACACTGAAGTGACCTTGAGCATGGCACTCCACTGCTACTGCTGTTTGTGAGCAGGTGCAGCCGTTCCCAGTGTTCAGCCATTCCCAGTAGGTAAACACACAGCAGTGTCGGTAGTAGGTAAACACACAGCTGTATTTTTTACGGCCATGTGAAATCGACATGTTTGAGTGTTCTGATAAGTGGAGAAGTGCCACATGATTGGTGTTTATTTTAGTAGGCACATTTCATACAAAATAAGAATTTATTTTCAATATGTAAGTGTGTGTATTCTAAATGTACATTTGTTTTCAAACTGGTTAGTATGTGTTGTATGTATAAATGGATTGCACCAGTGAGTCATCATAACATTTAAAACACTGAATGCATCAATCAATGTGTATGAATACATGCAGACCTATCCCACTGTTTTAATTTTTAAAAAAAACATTTTTTTTAGCCCCATCTTAAGGCCATGAAATGATTACTGTAAAAAAGCATGAATTGGAGTTGGGGGTTTACCAGGTAACAGCGTATTTCCCCAAGGAAATCAGTACAGTAGATGTGATAACGATCATGTGTATTGAACCATTAATGACCTTGTTTTTTATATCAATGTCAGAGGAAGCCTGCAGCACCAGGCTGCCATATGGAGACGTAATGTTAATTCAATGTCAGTGGGTGTTGGTGAACTGACACTAGCAAGGCTGTAGCTTGAAGGAGGACGATGTTATGGA
>NC_085870.1:43562453-43594953 GCF_034702125.1 Engraulis encrasicolus | reverse complement strand
TGTGCACAGACACAGCCACAGACAGCCCTCTGTCTCTCACACATACACATATACGCAGTCAATGTTAATGTCAATGAAAATGGGAGGAACTCAATGCAAAAGAATCGATTCTGATGCCTTGTGAGCGTCGGTCCTCTTTATTATTTATTTTAACACTTAGAGAGTTGATTTAACATTTCTAGAGTGTATTTTTGTCCCAGATAACTCTGTAAATGCTGAATTAATACTGCATCTTTAACTGTGTGGATTTTCTCTTTTAATATATTAAAATCAAGCCATGAATATTCAATATTCACAAATAGGTTGAAATATTTGGTGGCAGATTGATGGACAGACATACCTTTGGGTAGAGACATGATGAGTAAAGGGATTGTGTGTGTGTCTCTTTGTGTGTGTTTTCCACAGATCCTTGAGAGGAGAAAGGAGGGAAGCCCATTACCTAGTTGCCAGCACCACCTCACCGGAAGGATCAGTGAGACGAGTCCGTCCTCGACCATGGAAGCGGCTCCATCCGAGATGAACACCATACCCAATGGCAAGGGACACGAGGGGGACGCCTCCCCCACCAAATCACCAGCAGAGAACACAGCACAGTGAGTGCACATGTTTTTACACACACACACACACGCACACACACACACACACACACACACACACACACACACACACGCCATCTTGGAACAATGTAGTGACTTTTTGAATAACGGGACATAAGGTTTAATGGAGACTTAAAACTTGTTTTATTGGGGACGTAAGGATAAAAAAATGAAAGGAAAGACAAAAGAAAACAAAACATAATTGCAGGTGTGTTCTTAGTTCCAGTTTCCCTTTCCTGTGTATTGAAGTGTCATTCAAGTGTGAGCTTGTGTTTATGCTGTGTTTCAGCTAGCGTAATAGCGACCATTCAGTCATGCCATCCTCATAAGGTGAACCTTTGATATGAAGCCCATTCTTCTAATGCCACTGCTACTTGGTGACCTGTCATCACCAGCCATTGTATGTCTCAGAGCACACACTATGCACCGTGTTGACTGTGCACCGCAAACATGAACATATGATAACAATGTATGTGTTTCTGCCTGCTCTGGCTAGTTTCTGACTTTGTGTATGGATGTTCACATCTGCATTATGTATTAATCAGTAAGAGAAGTTACAGACAGAATAAGCAAGACCGTGCTTGTGGGGTTGGACCCCACAATGTCTTTATGTGCATGTGCTTGGGGGTGCATGTGTGGGGAGGAAGTTCTTCCATGTGCACTCTTGGCGCTTTCAGGCCGACTGAGAACCGTGCCGATGCTCATTCCCGCACCTAATCGCGAACCGGCCGTTGTGTTCACGCCAAAAATCAAATCGGAAAGTGGGTTCGCAATGCGAACCGCTAAATACTTGTTTTTTCTCCGTGAACCGTGATGACAAGGTGGCCGTCAGCAGGTTCATCTGGGTAACACAGTCACGTGCGGAAAACAGTTCAGAGCCCGGTATGAACACGGGTGGTTCGCAGATATGCACTTAAGTGCTGAACGCATGGGCGTAATTTTAGGGGGGGGTGGTGGGGACATGTCCATACCACTCTTGCGATGAATCTAGCTTGTCCCCACCACTATTTCACAAATATAATGCAAAAACAGCATATCCAGACAATTTGCCATTGAAATGTCCCCACCACTTTCCGAGCCAAACCTATACCTTTGGCTGAACGTAACTGTTGCGGGCACTGGCACCGGCTCCATTCTGGTCGGCCTGAAACCCCTATCTGTGCAGTGAGGACTGCCTGGTTGCTGTATGCCCTCAATTGAAAGCACCCTCCCATAGTACCCCTGTTCTTACCCCCGTTCCACCACCTGCATGTGAATGATTGGTACCCAGAAATCTGTGAACTACATTTCATGTCCTTTCATAGTAGCCTACAAAATGGGACGCAGTACTGAGTCAGCCGATCCCCAATGTCTTGCCATGCTAAGGCCTAGTTTTCTCTTCTTCTCTTCGCTTTTACTTCTTATGCTATCTCTGGATTTGCGGACCATTTCCTTCTGTATGTCTGCATCGCTTTTCAGAGATACCGTATCCAGCACTACACAAAATTCCACGTAAGTTGGGGCTAATTTCACAGTTGCTCAAATGACGCCCATTACGATCAAACAAAGACTTATATTATATATATACCTATGTCATATACTATCAGGGCTCTACATAAACACCAGCCAACCGGCCAAATGCTGGTGAAATTTCTTGGCTACTTACTAGCCACTGACCCATTATAGTGAGTGTGTGCTCGACTGGTAAGATTAACATCTAAAAAAACATTTTGGCTGGTGACGGAAAAACTTAATTTAGAGCCCTGTACACTATGTCAGCTGTCCTGTGGCCTTTGATGTCTGTCACAGCACCATCATGATAGCTCAGCTCACATGTCAGAGTAGCTTTGTGTCCACCTACCTGTGTTGTATCCTACTACTTCTCTTGTTATCCGTTGTCATGTCCAGTCCATTCAGTCCAGCCAGTAGCCCATTCCTCATTGTCAGCATCTTTTGTTCTTCTCACCAAGGTCTTTAAATGGGCCGAACACTAACAGTGCCCTTGTCTCCCCCTTGTTGTCTCCAAGGAATAACTGTTTTTTTTCTGCTCTGCTTCTATTCCTTGTGCTGCCGCTAAATGCTGGATCCTCTCTCTCTCTCTCTCTCTCTCTCTCTCTCTCTCTCTCTCTCTCTCTCTCTCTCTCTCTCTCTCTCTCTCTCTCTCTCTCTTTCTCTCTCTCTCTTGCTTGCTTGCTCTCTCTATCTCTTTCTCCCTCTTTCTCTCTTTCTTTCTCCCTCTTTCTCTCTCTCTCTCTTTTCTCTCTCTCTCTGCATTGACTTGCAGAGAGACGGCGCCTAGTTCTGCACAAACTGCCACGTAAGTGACATTGGTGAGAGGAAGAAGGGCACACTGTGCGTGTGAGAGCCGCTAGTGACGTAAAAATCAGATATACAGATACATCAAATCAGATTACACTTCACTTGAAATGCATGAAAAAAACATGACAAATTCCTACACTATGGCGCTCAAAATTCAAAAAGATTGACCGACAGTATAGGACATTTACATATGTTTCTTTCTATATGATAATGAAAGATGTGTTTTATTTCCTTGCGCTTTCTGCTGCACTATGGATCTTCAACACTTCCCGCTTTGCGTTCCGCAGGGAAACAGTTCCCAATAGCACAGAAAACACAGCGTAAGTCAAGGACTAGTGACGCACAGGTTACAACATTGTCTTGAAGTCTTGTGTGTGTGTGTGTGTGTGTGAGTGTTTGTGTGTGTGTGTGTGTGTGTGTGTGTGTGTGTGTGTGTGTGTGTGTGTGTGTGTGTGTGTGTGTGTGTGTGTGTGTGTGTGTGCGTGCGTGCGTGTGTGCGTGCGTGCGTGCGTGCGTGCGTGCGTGTGTGTGTGTAATATTTCACTTATTTTATATCAATTCTTTCCTTGCACGCTGCCATGTGGATGGTTTCACAGGGAAACGGTCCCCAATAGCACAGAGAGCAATGTGTGAGTTACTCAGCATCAAATACTTTACAATGAAAGTCTCGGACAGGGTTGCCAGATGAGGCTGATTATTTCCAGTCCAACAAATGCTCAAAACCCGCCTGGAAGCATTAAATAATTTCAATGGCCAAAAATTGGGCAGATTTTTCTGCTAAGTGCCATTTTTACCCGCACACGGCCATCCTAAGTAGCTCAATTGGGCGGGAAACGGCTCAATCGGGCAACATTGGTCTTGGCCTCAATGTTAATAAGCTAAAGTGGGTCTGAAATGCCCAGTCATACTTCATTCCTTGTGTGACTTGACGTTCTGTGTTATTACTCCTTGTGCACTCGCTGGATTTGGGGATTACCTGTGCAGGGAAACTGTCCCTAATAGCACCCAGAATGACAGGTGAGTAATACCTTCAGGGTCATCTTTTAGTAAAATGGTTGGAAGCCCATCGCTGTTTGCTCATTTCCATACAGAATGATGGTCATGATGACTCGGGTTTCTGACGACCTTTCAGGGTCGTGTGGTGTACTTTGGTCCTTGCGTAATCCTCCATCATGACTTTGCTGTTCTGCTCCATCACTGTGTTTGCTGATTTTCATTGAAAGGGATGCTCACGTCACGATGACTCAGAAGACCTCTCAGAGTTGTGTAGTGTACTCATAGTGTAGTGTACTACTTGTGTTGTGTACTACTAGTGGTGGTCCTTGTGTAGTGCAAGCAGTTCTCTGTCATGACTTGCTGTTCTGCACCAACACTGTTTGATTTTTCATGTATGATCGGCTCGTACACTGATAGAAAGACACAAGATCTGACTCAAGTAGATTTGTTTTATTGAGAGCAGAGCAGATATTTCAGCATGCTTCTTTCTTCAGAGATCTCACACATTTTCAAACAAAATGATGGTCACGATGACTCAGGCTCTTGAAGACCTTGCCGAGGTGTGTGGTGTGGTGTGGTGTCCTTGCTGGCTTTGGTGCTTGGTGATGACTTGCTGTTCTTGCTCTTTTCTGTGTCTCCTACTCTACTGTAGCTCCGGCCGACCAGAGGACTCTGAGGCCAATCTGGCAGAGAGCCATGAGTTCCTGTCCCCGGTGGATGACAAGAAGACTCCTCGCTTCACAGATGTAAGCACAAAGCAATGAACTGTGTGGCCATAGAGTGTCTGTTAATGAGGCAATTTCCACCAGTGCACCCCCACCATCCAAAAGAAAAAAAAAACCTCTGTCCTTCTAGCCATCTTGTAATGATTCACATAGAGTACATTACATATTGGTGCCTGTCTGCCTTTTTTCTTCTTCTGCTGTTCTGCATTCCACATATTGCTGTTCATGAGACCATTTCCACCAAGCCTTTTTCTCACCTAAAGTGTTGTTGCCATTCCGGCCATCTTTATACTCTTGCATACATTCACTGCTGTCTTCTCCTCTTTGTTCTATATTCCATTATGTATTTCCACCGAGTTCCCTTCCTGACGTTCTTGACACTTTTATTCTTTGTCATATTTCCACTGTTTTATCTCTCATTGTTATTCTTGTGTTATTCTCAGTTTGAAGGAAAGACCTCCTTTGGAATGTCGGTGTTCAACCTGGGCAACGCCATTATGGGCAGTGGGATCCTGGGACTGGCGTATGCCATGGCCAACACCGGCATCATCTTATTCCTGTGAGTCACCATGCCAGCATGTTTGGTACAGGCTTGTTATTGAGGCTTTCTAAGGCCATTGGCAAAAGGTTTCAAACACCAAACAACGGTTCTTGCTCCCTACTTTCACAAAAACCATAAGTAGACAGTATCCAAACTTCAGGCTGGGATACTTCTTAGCAGCTCCATGATGATTAAAGATGCATGAAGTGAACAGACGTTTCGACGCACGTGCGTCTTCCAATAAAATGTTACGTCATCCCTGCATCAGATCACTGAGAAGTAGCCCTGCCTGAAATTCTGATTCTCTAGTTCAAACCACCATCCGTCGTCGAGCAGTACTTTTTCTTCTAGCAAAGCTACGCATATACTGTATAGTATGTGTTGAAAGAATGGCCAACAGCACACCCTGTTCTTTCATGCAGCAAATGAACAAAAATATTTATTTACAGTAATTAATTTTAAGGCAACCAGACAAATATATCATAGGCAATGTCGCCTGTCCTTGCTATTAATTAAGCAAAACAGCATATTCAGTAGTGACACGAAAATAAACATGACTCATGACTGGGGGATATGGAGGCAGGGCAAGAGGCCGTAATGGATGCTTGGTTTGCTATGCGTTGTTTCAGTGCTGAATGAGGACTAATCACTCTGTGAACCTTAAGAGACAGTAAGCTTGATGAGGCCTTAGTCTAAGTGTCTCATTATTGGGGCTGCACAACTACTTTGCTGTTGCAGCGGTGCTGTTACGAAGATGGATGCATGTGATTTAGCCGCTACTGAGTTGCGTGTGCCGATTTGGGTAATGTGTAGACCATTACCATGGGTTTGCATGTAGGCGGTGGAATAGATTTGAAGGTCTGTTCAAATACCACTGTACATTTGTACACTGTGCAATAATTCTACATTATACAACCGATTATGTGAATATGTAATTTATAAAACGGAATAAATAAATTGCAATGTGCAAGGCGAGACAGAGAATAAAATATGAACTTACATTAGGCCCCTAATAGAAAGATAATAGGGGTACCATGTATTCATGTATCTTCTGCAATGGAAAGAGTTTGCTGTTTGACTGTTGTTTTGTTAACTACATGTCGTGTGTGCTAGCTGTTTTGGCAAAATACTGTCCATACAGGAAATACCTTTTTCCGTTATGAATGCAGGTGCACCACCTTGCTTTGCATTGACATGTTACAAAATCCTCTCAAGTCACAGCGAAAAAAGGACCCAGTGATTTTGCTTTGCCAGTTCTGTTGGCCTGGTTACATAAGGTGTAAGCTTTGAAATGTACAGTTAGATTTGGATTTCCAACCTCGAGGGCAGAGGCGCTGTGGTCTCACCACACAGAGCTGTGATGATGCTCATTATTTAGGTGGCAGACGTTCTCGCTGCTGCACATCTCTCTGACAGGCTAGTGTGGCCAGAGGCAATAAGAGGGAATGGGAAGAGATGAAGACACGCCGCAGGAGGGAACGGTGGACGAGAACGGAGCCAGATATGAGGAGGCCAGATGCTGTGTGGCCTGCCTGCCTGCCTGGGTAGACTAGGAGCAGCTTGTTAGCTTCACTGCAACGTTAACCCTACACAGTAACCCTGCACAGTAAAGAAATACAATGTTAATTCAACAGTTAGAGAGTACACCGGGACCAAATACACTTTAGAAGACACTAAATCAACTCTCTAGGTGTTGAATTAATACTTATTTTTTTACTGTGTAGCCTCCCCATGTGGTTGTACGATTCGGAGAAGTATATTTAGTCAGAGGAAGCAGAAGTATTGGGGTGGCACATATGATATTTTGAGGTTCCTCAGCCAAAATACCTGATGAAGTAATTCAACACTATTACTATAAAGTAATTCAATGATTATTGCATTGCATGTGGCCAAAGCTAGAAGTCAAATAGTTTATACATACTAGCTCTGTCATGCCAGAAGACCAGCAACCATAATGAATTGCATAAATGGTGGTCCTATATTTAGAGGCGTTTTAACCCTTTGAGGAGTAGAAATGAAGCAAAAATATCTCATTAGGATGTCACAACCACTCTGCTGTAGAATGTTCAAGTAAAACTCTAGAAGAACTGCGGGAAAATCCTTGCCCCTCAAAGGGTTAAAACATGTAAAAAATGCATCAGTGTAATTATTATAAGCATAGAAGTGGTAGAACCAACTAACAGAGGGCGTTACCCTTTTTACCACGCTATTACATCACTTTGTACATCACATTCTGGTTCCTTCCTTGCGTAACAAGACTTTCACCAGACTTATTAGCCTCCTGACCGTTGTGCGTGCTGCTAGCCATGGTAATGCGGCTTTTATTAGAAATTTCAGATTAGCCAAGGGATTTGTTAACAAAATGGCCTTCCGCACCGCACCCCCTGTGAGATGGGTGTGAGAAAGGAAGGTGCTGTTTTGGGAGATGTGTCGCCCATGCCAGGGATGTGTTCTGGCAGGCAGCTTTGCTCTAGGACCCCTGGTGATCGGCTCATTTAAAGTGACGAGCAGTTCCTGCCATTTAAACATTGGCGAGTCATTTTTAACATACTGTACCACCACAATGTGTGGCAAAAAACTCAGCTCTGTGACAGAAAACTGTGAACATGCAGTATAAATATCTTCTCACAATGTACAGGAGTTAATCTGAAGAAATCCTTTGCCCACTGAGGGGGGATCTTTTGATGTTTTGAGCGGTTTACAGTAATGTGACCCGACTTTAAAAGATGCCTGGAATGGTCAATCCCCAAGTAATGACCACTCACTGTCTGGACTGAACCCAGTGGCCTGGCTTTTCTCCACAGCAGACAGTATTACTTAACAGTCTTAGCTGCACACTTGTTTCTGCTCGCCAGAGAGTACGTGCTTCTACAGAAAGGTAGAGATTCTAATTGTGTAAGCCCCAGTTATGATTTCACTGTCCAGAAAAATCTACATAGTTTCACAGTGTATGTATGGACAGTATGTGTGCGTGTGCGTGTGTGCTTGCATGCGTGCATGTTTGTGTGTTTGTTTTTGCATGTATGTATTTATGGATGGATGATGGATGGACGCGTGCATTTATGTAATCACTGTGTGCTGTGTTTCAAGTGGGCCGTGACTGCATTAACAAATGAAAAAGGTTAATAACGGGCTAAGATGGTGGTGAGATTGTTTGTTGCACGATGTCTGGGCTGAGCCACCGCCAGCCAGCCAGAGGGGACAGAAGACCTACATAGTGCTGAGCTAACCCCCACCCCCACCCGCATCCCATAGCCCCCTGCCTGCACCACAAGACATGCAGCGTGAATGAATGAAATAACAGGAAAATAAATACGCCCGCACCATAAAAGAATGCCACATTTCTTCCACTCTTCTCACACATTTTTTTCCCCTTTCTTTGTCTTCTTCTAAGCGCCTACTCCGTGTGACTTGTGACACAGTCCATGTGCCAGCATATATATGTAGTTTAGCTCTCTCTCTCTCTCTCTCTCTCTCTCTCTCTCTCTCTCTCTCTCTCTCTCTCTCTCTCTCTCTCGCCTGAAGGGCTTTGCAAGTACAAAGACAACAAAGCTGCCTGGTTGTCAACTGTGCCAGGCTCCCCCTCCTTGCTTGATGTTTGAGTCTAACCACCAAGCTCCGTGGTCTAGCATGGCATTACTGAAGAGATTTCAAGCGCTTTGGGAGGACAATGTAGGCGTGGCACAGCCACATGATATTTGTGGATGTGGCACGTGGGCATTAGAAATGAATGTTGTAGTGTAGGGGATTTCTGAGCAGTTCAAGAATATAATGGTTAATAATAGTAGTCGACTTTCAAAGTATCAAATTATACAACCTCAGGACAATTGTGTTTGTATTTGAAGTGTTTTAATTTAACCCCTTAGTGCAGAACCTATGTTATAACCTTACTGTCACCAAAATTGTAATGGCTATGTCTTACGTGTATTAAGGCTCTCAGTAATGTTATAGCAATGTTGTTATGATGTAGTTGAGTATTTTCAGCAAATAGTGAATAGGCCCGCCGGCGACCCCATCTACACCAAGAGGGTCTACTATGATGCATTGATAAATGTGTCTAGTAAGAGTAACTATTTGGGGCTTACTGTATTGTAGAAGGTAGTCAGTAGGGATGGCAAAGATGAGGCTAGTATTGTCTTTTAATGGAATGCTATTCTACTAGCTTCTGGACAAATTTAGCACTGGATGAGTAACTGCCTCAAGTAGGACACACCAGTTTCTTTCAACATGGTCTAGACTTTGCTCCTGAAGAAGTTTGTATTTTATGACACAGTTTGGTGGCTAGGCGTAGGAGATGATGTAAGGCTAACGTGACTCATCTATCCTGGTTAGGCATGGTAGGAAAGCTAAGTCAGGCTCCCTCTTCTTTGTCCTCTTTTTAGGCAGTGCCGAGGACAATCTGGGAAGACAGAGTGTCTCAGCATGGAGGGCAGGCTAGAAGGAATCAGGACACACACTACGTGCAGAAGTAGAAGATGAATAGAATAAAGAGACAACAAACTGATATTAACAGTGTCAGCACAGTCTCAAAACTTCTCAGTGTTCCCATCCCCCCCCCCCCCTCTCTCTATCTCTCTCTCTATCTGAAATGAGTAAAAGAGGAGAAAAAGGGGGGCAACAGCAAGGAAGGGGAAATGAGGTTGCCACCATGTCTTCTTGTCATCATCAGTGTTCTTCTCAGCAGTTGGGCCAAAGTCAGTGGAGGTCTCCTTGGCAGAGCAGCGCAGAGTCAGTCAGTCAGTCAGTGGAGAGTGAAGCTGCCCTGGTGGGCGCATGGAGGCCCAGTGGTCTGTAGCGCGGCCAGTCTCACCAGGCTCTGGCCAAACTCAGCCGAGTCAGCCGAGTTGGCCTTTATTCCACCGCCACAACCCTCCCCTCTCCTCTCCTCTCCTCTCCTCTCTTCTCCTCTCCTCTCCTCTCCTCTGTTCCCCTCCCCTCTCCTCTCCTCCCCTCTCCACCACAGCCCTCACCTCACCTCTCCTCTCCTCTCCTCTCCTCTCCTCTCCTCTCCTCCCCTCTCCACCACAGCCCTCTCCTCTCCTCCTCTCCTCTCCTCTCCTCTCCTCTCCTCCCCTCCCCTCTCCTCTCCTCCCCTCTCCACCACAGCCCTCTCCTCTCCTCTCCTCTCCTCTCCACCACACCCCTCTTTTCTCCTCTCCTCTCCTCTCCTGTCCTCTCCTCTGCTCTCCTCCCCTCTCCACCACACCCCTCCCCTCTCCTCTCCTCCCCTCCCCTGCCCTCCCCTCTCCTACCCTCTCCACCACAGCCCTCTCCTCTCCTCTCCTCTCCTCTCTGCCACACCCCTCTTTTCTCCACCTCTCTCCTCTCCTCCAACTCCTCCCCTTCTTTTCTCCCCACTCTTCCCCACTGGCTGGGCCGACTTGGACTGGACTGGACTGAATTACTGTAGAAACCAGGCTATATGATTTCCTTCCATCAACTGAGAGATGAAAAATGACTTGAAAGAGCTAAAAACAGACAGACGAAGACGGGGCAGCGAGTCGAGTTGAATCGGAGGTGAAAGTCATGTTCGTCCGGGGAAATCGTTCCAGCAGTTTGTTGCCAAGAGAAATGAGAGAGAGAGAGAGGGAGTGAGGAATATAAATAAATACAACTCTATCACTTTTTCCCTCACGCTACCGTGAGGTTTTAAAGACAGAAAGGGGGTGGGGTGGAGATGGCTGGGCCCAGGCCAGGGTAAGTTGTGGGATCAAGTTTCCTCGTAGCGCAGGAGTGCAGATTGGTGTGCTGTGTTGGTCCAGATGTTGGCAGCTGGAGGCGGAGGTCGTATTTTTGGGAATATGTATGGCTTCCTGTATGTAGTATATGTAGGCTGACTGCTCGCACTCTCTCTCTCTCTCTCTCTCTCTCTCTCTCTCTCTCTCTCTCTCTCTCTCTCCAGTAGTTTTCCTCTCTCTCTGACAGGGCCCTCCCTCCCCTCCTCCATCGCATGCTAAAGACAAGGCCAGGCCACAAATAGCATTGCACTGAAAAGTCTATGGCCTTACAGTAATGCACACACATACCCATCTGAATTTGTAACTCGTTATTCTCAGAACACAGCATGAGTCTTCCAGAGGTGACACACTGGAGGAGCAGGTGTGTGACCTTAAAGGACGGACAGTGCAAAAGAATTCGGAACAGAAAGAGGCACAGAGAGAAAGGGGGGGAGAGTTGAAGAGGGGAAGTTAAAGACAGTAGGAGAGAGCGATAGAGAGAGAGAAGAGAGAGAGAGAGAGAGAGAGAGAGAGAGAGAGAGAGAGAGAGAGAGAGAGAGAGAGAGAGAGAGAGAGAGAGAGAGAGAGAGAGAGAGAGAGAGAGAGGAATGGTGAGCGGGGTAAAGAGAAAAGAGAGTTCTGGCAGGATTCTACAGCTGCACACTTCTTATCTAAAGTGTCTTCCGTGTCCGCAGCTGTGAAAACTCGAAAGAAAAAGAAACAAGAAACAAGAAAAACTCTCTAGTAATAATGTGGCTGCAGCTGGTGAGAGGTGCTCCTCATTGTAATTTCTGCCAAAGTTCACACGCAACGCTAACGGATTTTAACCCCTTAAGACACAGCGTTAGGCCCTGCCGTGGCCTAACGGTAGGGTATTAGATTAGATTACTACGGCGGTGACCCGGGTTCGATTCCGGCATGGGTCATTTGCAGAGTCTTATCCGTCCCTCTCTCTCCACTCATTTCCTGTCTCTTCTCCACTGTCCTATCAACAATAAAGGCAAAAAAGCCATTTAACCCTGTGAAACCTGAACCATGAAAGCAATGAGAGAAAATTCTAATTTTTTGGAATTTGCTTCAATATTGGTCCCTTATAAGAAATGTAAAAAAAAAATTCAAAATTTTGTTAAGGTCACTGAGATATTTAATGCATCATATATGATGCATCAGGCTTTTAATGAATGAAAATTCCAATTTCATGACCATTGAAAAATGACTTTTAATGCATTCACAACTTTTTTTTATTTAAAAAAGTTGTCAGACAATTTAATTTGAGGATTATCTTTAAATATTTAGTGAGATCCTGCCATTTTTTTAAGCCTATCCTTGTTTTAGCAGGACCATATTTTACATTTCCCACAGCCTGGTTAGGTAATTTTTTAAAATCTATGTAAAAACATAGCTGATCGAATGCTCAACAACCTATTTATGAGTGTAATATAGATCATTATTCATTTTTGATGTGTAATTTGAATATATGGGTCCATTACTACAATTGGACCATTTCTCCATTCACTTCAATGCATTTTTTACGAGATCATAATTTCAACATTTTGCATTACATTTTCAAAATTGCAAGTAAAACGTGTTTCTTAAGGCAATATCTTTGTCTTGAAGTAAAACAACTTGTGTGTTTTGTTAAACGATCGTCGTGGTATGCTTTGTAAGTTTCCCTATGGAGCAAATGCATTGATGGCTGACTTCCTGCCACCGCCGGATGGTGCTTATATGTCTCATCAGTTTTAGCACGATCTCTCTGCAACACGGTGTAAAAATATAAACTCTTCCTTGCTTAATTGCACAAAGCAAGTGTTCAAATTAAAGGATGTAGAGTTATATTTCGGAAATTTGTACACAAACCTTATGCAATTTGACGAAATCTCAGCGTCGGTCAGGGAAACCACTTCTACCCCATTTTCCTGTTTTTCGCCGAGCTGTGGTCAACTTGTTGTCGACCGCTGCTCTCTTGTGGCGGTTTCCGCGTACTGCAGGACGTTTGGAAATGACACGCAGGATGTTTTTCAGATCGATTTTTTTTTGTGTCAGCGTGGAGAGGGCTTTGAATTTGATGAGACATATATGATGCATCCGGCGCGATAGGGTTAAAAAATATATATATATAATATATATATATATAAAAGACAAAGCATTATAAATTTGCTGTTACTAGAATGCCAATGACAAAGTCGTAGTGCATTACTAAAGGCCCTGTGTTGCCATGGTAGTGTAGTACTATAGTAGTTAACTTTTCATTGTCTACCTTTACATGACGTTTTTAATTCTGAATCAAATAGTGCCATCGAGTTTACTTTGATCTTTTATTTAATTCTGAATTGTGAAGTGTTTACGTGCTGTTTTCAAAGCGCAGTTCATCTTTATTCAGAATTAAAGTGAGTTAATTCTGAATTAAATGTATTATGTAAATGTGACTATTTCAGCATTCCACTGGTGGAACAGTGTACATTATGGGGCTTCCAGATTCTCGATAGTTATACAACATCTGTCACAGAGTTGTTGCAGAGTTGGGGACATTGGGGACATTGGGCTGTCTTAATCCAGCATTGTTGATGTCCATTTCTGATGATGGCCATTGCCTGTTGTGTTTTCTCCCTGTGCAGGATCCTGCTGACGGCTGTGGCGGGCCTCTCCTCCTACTCCATCCACTTGCTGCTCAAGTGCTCAGGCATTGTGGGTAAGAAGAGCCAGAAACAAAGGGGTTCATGGGAATAAAAGAAAACATGCCCACTCTTATCAAAGGGCAGTGATATTAATAAAACTGACATATCCTGCTCCATGCTCCATTGCCCCCCCCCCTCTCTCCCTCTCCCCCCACCCCTCTCTCTCTCACACACACACTCTCTCACACACACACAGCCCGCCTAAACACATCCCCGTACACACAAGAACACACCTACCTACCTCTGACTCAGACGGACATAAAAAAACAGAGACCGTCTGACTGCCTGCCTGCTTATTCCTCTGTGTGAAAAGGAGGCCACTAATTGCTTTGCTTGTGACTGACTGAGCTCCAGAGCGCCTAACAGAGACCTCAAACTCAGACTGATGATCCTGCCTGCGTGGCCACGTTGGGCGGTAAACGTTCCATGGCCATTCATCAGTCTCCGCCCCAAGTGTTTCGTTATGAGGGCCATACATCTCTGTCTCCCGGTGTTGTGCCGGCTGTTTTCGTAAACAGCAGCATGGCTTTAGCTCTCCTTCTTTGTGTTGTGCAGTGGAGTGTAATATACGATTACTGCTTATTTAGATGTGAATGAGCATCATTTGCGGTGCTATCTACTAGTGTAGTCTGGACAACAGACACAGACCTATTGGGAATACTATTCACAGTCTGGGAGCCCAAGCACAAACCACACACATTAAGACACATGTATTTACAAAAGGCATAAATAAACATAGACACCTAAGTGTATCAATCTGGCTTTCTGGTGTTTTGTGCCACAGGCATCAGAGCATATGAGCAGCTGGGTTACCGGGCCTTTGGAACACCAGGCAAGATGGCCGCTGGCATTGCCATCACCCTGCAGAACATTGGAGGTGAGTGTCTATACACATGTGCACGCACGCATGCACACACATATACACAAACACATAGTATAGCAGCTGAGTCTCTCTCTTCACATATAGTACGCACACACACATACACACACGCACGCACACACACACACACACACACACACACACACACACACGCACCAACGCACGCACGCACGCACGCACGCACGCACACACACACACACACACACACACACACACACACACACACACACACACACACACACACACACACACACACACGCACACGCACACACACACAGAATGTAAGAGGTGAGTCCTTTTTATTCCCTCCCACACAACCAACCAATGAAAATGCAACTCCTCACACCATGACCTCTAGCTCTAGTCACTGTATGACCTTGGTAAAGTCAGCATCAAATCCTGCACGGTTATGGTATTATATAGGAGATCTGCATGGTTCAATCAAACATAAAGAAGCTGCTGGGCTTTATTGAAGGCATGAGAACAGCTTTAGGATGAAGTCTTATAGGATAACTGTCTTTATCTTCCTTCGTCAATAGTGTGTATAGATGGTGGGTTTTTGGTTGCGGTTAATCCCCAAAGTCACCAGCTGTCTCATGGCCAAGATTGCATATGGGAAGACAGAGAGTGGGGTGGGGGGACTGAGTATGTAATATAGAATTATATTTTATTTCATTTTATTTTATTTTATCTTATTTTATTTTATTTATTTTTTTACTTTTATTTTTTATTATAGTGAGGCAATATGGTCTATGCTAATCTCTACACCATTCTGTCTCACCTAATACTAATATGATGTGACATTTAATAGAACTTCAAGGTCGCTGGGCTTTCGTTCTTTCCAATCTATCCTTTCATCTTTGTGGATTCTCCTTCTTCTCTCTGTCAGTGTCTCTCCTGGTTTTCTCCTACTGTTTCACACCATCACACCCTCTCCTCCCATCGCCTGAAGTCACACGCTGCTCCATAATTCAGCTCATCAAAAGATCCTCTCCTATTCTCTCTCTCTCTCTCTCTCTCTCTCTCTCTCTCTCTCTCTCTCTCTCTCTCTCTCTCTCTCTCTCTCTCTCTCTCTCTCTCTCTCTCTCTCTCTCCCTCCTTCTTGCTGCCCCTTCACATTCCTGTCCCCAAACCTGACGCTATCTGTCAATGTCCACATCTATCTTTTTTCTCTCTCGCTCTCTTTCTTTTGTTACTATATTTGCCCCAGGCCTATTTTTCCATCTCTCTCCCCATCTCTCTCTCTCTCTCCCTCTTTCTTTCTCGCTCACTTCTTCTGTGTTCATCTATCATGTCATAGATGTAGACGGAGTTTGGCCTTTTAGCTGTCCTTGATCCATGCTCTCTCTCTCTCTCTCTCTCTCTCTCTCTATCTATCTCTCTCTTCCTCTCTCTCTCCCCCCCTCTCTTTCTTCCTCTCCCTTTCTCTCTCTCTTCCTCTCTCTCTCTCTCTCTCTCTCTCTCTCTCTCTCTCTCTCTCCTACACTAACACGCACACATGCACACATGGATGCGCGCGCTTGCACGCACGCACGNACGCACGCACGCGCACTTGCACGCACGCACGCATGCACTCATACTCAATTCCATATCTGTCTGTCGTCCCCTTTCCCTCTGCTTTATTCCATATCTCTCGGTCGTCCCCTCTCTCTCTGCTTTCCTCTGGTGTGTGTTTGTGATGGCACATGAGGTGTGAGATGAGGCTGGATAAGGGGAGAGGAGAAGGCTCAGTGGGAACTGGCCAGCTGCTCATTAGGCTCCCTGTGTGTGAGTGTGTGTGTGTGTGTGTGTGTGTGTGTGTGTGTGTGTGTGTGTGTGTGTGTGTGTGTGTGTGTGTGTGTGTGTGTGTGAGAGAGAGAGAGAGAGAGAGAGAGAGAGAGAGAGAGAGAGAGAGAGAGAGAGAGAGATTGCACATGCACACAAACGTGCGTGAGTTGTTTTTGTTTTATTTGCCAGCTCACTTTCTCAAGTCCATAGCAGCATGTTTTTAATACATTAACATGTGTGCATGTAATGCCCATGTGTTTGTAAGTCTGCATATATGTTATGTGCATGTGGATACAGTGTGTGTGTGTGTGTGTGCGTGCGAATGTGCGATTGTGTGCACACATTGTGTTCTATACATATGTAGGTCCATATGTGTATATTTTCTGCATGTGTATCCGGCAGTGTGATTATCTATGTGGTTGTATGCAAAGCTACAGTAGGCCTATATAGATGGTACAATGCTACAATGCTACAGTGTAGGTGGTCCTCCGTTAGCTCCCAGTCTGAGTCTGGGCTCTGCTAATCTCAGTCATGCCTCACGGATGCTCCAGAATCCAGGCTGAGATTATGTAAGAGCCACCACACCACACCACGTTCCTGTGTACTGCGGGGTTATTAGAAAAAAAACAAAACGAGAGGGAAATCACGGTACCAGGCCAACTCGGAGAGATTATCAGAGGGGCGGGTGCCGGGTGGCCTATTTCCCCCCCTACACTTTGTTTCCTGTTTGGATAAAGAGTGAATTGCCATATTAAAACGTTTCATAATAATTATAATCCTATCATGACAAATGGAATGGACATATGTGTGCGTGTGTTTTTTTTTGCAGAGAAAGACTATTTTTAGGATGACATTTTAGTGTGAGATTTATAGTATTCATGTTAGCTGCTTCTACTCTTGTTGGCCGCATTTACTCTTGATTACTGTGTTTAGAGTGTATATTGATTTTAGGGTGTTTTCAGTTTTGTTTGTACAGATGCAACGTTCCTGGATTAACATAAAGAATGTGTGTATGCACGTGTTGAATTAACAGGCATACTGAATAAACATGGGTTTCTTATGATTGCCGTGTGTAACCTGTTATTTTCTCTCCTCTCATTTCCTCCCCCTCTCCTCTTCTCTCTGCTCTCTATTCTGCTCCCCATTCTCTCCACTCCTCTCCTCTCCTCTCCTCTCCTCCCCCTCCTCTCCTCTCCTCCCCCTCATCTCCTCTCCTCTCCTCTCTCCTCTCCTCTCCTCTCCTCTCCTCTCCTCTCCTCTCCTC
This sequence comes from Engraulis encrasicolus, assembly GCF_034702125.1. Classification (NCBI taxonomy): domain Eukaryota; kingdom Metazoa; phylum Chordata; class Actinopteri; order Clupeiformes; family Engraulidae; genus Engraulis; species Engraulis encrasicolus. The sequence goes on along the minus strand of NC_085870.1, from coordinate 43,577,491 downwards.
CTCTCTCTCTCTCTCCTCTCTTCTCCTCTCCTCTCCTCTCCTCCCCTCCACTCCTCCCCTATCCTCTCCTCTCCTCTCCTCTCCTCTCCTCACCCTCCTATCCTCTCCTCTCCTCTCCACTCCTCTCCTCTCCGCTCCTCTCTCTCTCAGCCATGTCCAGCTACCTGTACATCATCAAGTATGAGCTGCCTCTGGTCATCCAGGCCTTCTGTGGGGTGGACAAGCCGGCAGGGTGAGTGTGTGGATGCTGGCTGTTGAGTCACTCTTCTCATTCCGCCCCCTGTAGGCTAAAGTTGATACCAGAACCAGAGCACACGAGAACCCAGAGCAGTTTCTGTGTCGACTGTCAAGCACTATTTCGTCTATTTATAAGACCGTTTAGAGAGAGTGGTTGAATATGTGTGGTGCCATCTGGGGGGAGAGCATTTCCAATTGATTATGGTGTAATCTGTTGGTACAGTGTATGCCGTGGAACCACTTCCGTGCCCAATGCTGTGTCTGTTTTAGCCACAGGAATTGTACACACTGGAAATGAGATGGGGCCATAGCATTTGCTGGGTGTACAGACGTAACTGGATCACAGATTTTCTCTGGTGAACAGTATTTTGGCCTTGCATTGTAGATGTACCATTGTACATAAAACAACGGTTTATTTTTCACTTGACTGCCTTTCGTGTTCTTAAAACTTGTTTTTAAATATGTGTGGCTGGCTTGTCCCATGTCGTCGCTACAAGGGCCAAACCACATTTTTGGACAGACTTGCGGAGTTTACAGTAGGCCAACTGAAAAAAAACATGTTGTGGTTACATCATTGTCGAAGTGGGTCACTGGTCTTTATTAAGGATTTATTTGGTTGTGAGTCTTTTCAACAAAGGCACAACAAGAGAGTGAATTTTTGGATGTCTCGCACTCTGTTTCGTTCCATTCGCACCCTTTTCCAGCATCTGACATGAGTGATGTTGTTAAAGGTCAGAAGAGCTTGTTTTGCATCACAGCACGACAGCATCCAATGACTATACTAAAATCTATTACTTTAATCTGTCTTCTCAATAAAAGCTGCCTGTCTGACGTTCAATGACATACTCACTCAGTGGGACCTCATTAAAAAACAAGTTAGTCTTAGCAAGGCCGAAGTGTTAGGTAATGAAAAACAATCAGCGAGATCACAAACATAAACACTGGATGACGCAATGCATGCATGCCCCTCTCAACATTTTACAAGTGTGAAATTAGCACACTGGACAGTTAACTTGATGACTCACTACTATATTACTCTTTGATGAACAGTCTTTGTATACAAGGAGACTGAGGTTCTTCACCAAGATCTTTAAGGTCCAATGCCACGATGCCTGTTCGCCTTCACTCCACGTCAACTTCATATTGCCAAATCATTCAGTGCATGCACTAGAGCAGTAATTTAACCTGCGCAGATGGAAACTCAAACACCACACAGACACTGGCATCATTATTAAGTCTCGTTGCTATGGAATGAAGAGAGAGACAGCGAGAGCCTGTCAGCGTGCGGAGCCCCAAAGACACATTCTGTGGCCTCCTGTCTCTTTCACAAGGTCCAGCACATTCCAGCAGAGACAATGGCCCATCAAACTCATGGCCCCTCCTTCTGGCAGCCTAGCCCAGCGCAGCCCTGTGAGACCCAGCCATGTGCCAAGGCGGCCCAACTAGCTTGCTGGCATCCAGGCTACTAGGCTACTATGAGGCTGACCTAGGAACAGTGGGCATGGTGCCCCTTGGGGTATATAGATGTGTCCCAGGCTGACTCCTAATTTGGATTGGCATGTGGATTGGCATACGGAGAGCTTTTCACACCATCTTATTTGAAGGCCTGGCTAAGAGCTGGCTCTTTGCATATTAGCATATTAGTTCTGGACATTTTGATTGTAACAGATAGCATATGGAAAGAAGCGGAGAGTGTTAGAAAGATATTAAGCCTGTTGCTTACATGACATGAATGAATAATATGTGGTCACATACATAGGAATTAATCCTGGAAGTATGAGGATGAGTCCACACATCTGATCTACACAAATTATAAAATATAAGTACTTGTCATTGTACATACAGTATATGATTATATGAGTAGATGTAATTAGATATCATCATATTTGCTTTTACAAAACAAAGCTTTTCTGTCTCAATAAACTATCTGGGACAGAGCTCGGTCTGAAAAAAAAGAATTCTGTGAGGTGTGCTTCATGGTATCTTTAGATGCTACTGGCCAGAGCTGTAACCAACCACATAACTGCTTTTGATGATGCTCCATAATGTTCATTTTTCATTAGTTCCACCACTGTCCTGATCGGGCAGAAATGAAAACAGGCCGTTTTGGCCAGGCTGACCCGAATGCTTAAATGCAATGTAGCGCCACAGGCAACATGGGCAGACCTAGTCTACAAAGCAGCAATACAAAAAAAGCCCTCGCTTGGTAATTTTCTTCTTTTATTTTTTCTGCTGGGCCCGTTTTTCCTAGTCATGACCTCTCCCCACACCCTCCATTACCCCCCATTATGTGCGTAGCAGTGTGTAAATGAAAGGCAGCAGTGTGGGTGGGTAGCAGGTGCACCGCTATGCTGTGTGTAATCCACACGCTTCCCCCAGTGCCTCAGGCCAGTTAGGCCTAGCATGTAGCATAACATTAGCGATGGAGCTACGATACAGTACAACAGACGCTAGCAGCGTTTTCATGATACGCCTACCCTGCCTCACTTGACTCCACTGTCCCTCCGCTCCTGATATGGGCATTTTCCCTCAGGTTGGATGACAGCATGGTAAAGATAAAACATGGCAGGGGCTGGTTGGGATTTAGAGTGTGGGAGTAGGATGATTCATCGACAGTATGGTCTTACCACCAATTAGTGCTTGTTACCCATACAATATTCCTTTTTTGCTGTGGTAATTGTCAAAGTTTTTTCTTTCGTATGTAGATCGTTTTTTAATATTATCTTGGGGGAAGAATTAGCAAATGACCCGGGGCGCCGGTGTAGCAGTCCACTACCTAGTCGTTAGAGTCATGGCTGAGCCATAGATAACCTTTTACTGTACATACCATATTGTGCTGCTATTGGTGTGCAAACATCGAGTGTGAATATTTCATAGTTAACTTATATGAATCCAAGAAGAGTAAGTACAACATTGGAGAGTCAAATTACAGGGTGTATTTTGACATTCTAGTTTTTAACTTGACAAAAAGAAGGCAGAAAGACGTCAAATATAAAAATAGGCTGTAACATAGTGAAATGTTCTATCAATCAGCTTCCATGGCGGAGGTCTGCACTCTCTGAGTCCATTTCTAGTTCAGCGTTTCTTGGCCTGCTTGCAAGGTCACAGGTTTGAGTCCCGTAGAATTAGGACAAATGTGGATGTGAGAGGACGTAACCAGCGCTCTCTTGCACCTGCATCCACAGTTTAGGGATCATTGAGAAAAGCATCCCACCCCTCATTGCACACAGCACTCTAGTCTGTGCCTAAGTAACTGTAAGTAATTCTGGAGAAGTGTGTCAGCTATGTATAGTATGTAATAATAATGCAATGGGTTGTATTTTCCTGTGAGAACCAACTGCAATTTCCCCTCGAAAACGCTCGTAGTTATATACCAATTTCCGAGCAAAGAAAAACAGGATTTTGATGTCATCATTTGAACTTTGGATCAGGCAGTTATTTACGTTACTCGGTAGGAAGGTCGAGGGGGCGAGAGGCTAGGCCGCTTTCCGCCATAGCCAGCAGGCAATGCACTGATCAGGGAGTGACCCTGAGATGGTCGGTGATTGGCTGCTGACAGACGATGGCAGATGTCTGGGTCCCCCGTGGGGGCCAGACCGCAGCAGGACAGAGGACGTGCTCTGGAAGACGCGGCCGGCTATCTGCTCACGACTCACCCCGCACCTCCTCAGATCCCTCTCCAGCTGTCTCAGGTCACAGCCAGCCTGATCCTCAGGCCAGGCCGAGATTAGAGAGAGGATACCTAAGGGGACCATTCAAGAGTGATGTTTGATTACTACTACTACTACTTCTACTACTACAACTACTACTACTAATAATAATGATAATGATAGTAATAAAGGTAACTATTTATACCGCACATCTCGCACAGCATGAAAAAAATAATAACAGTGAGGTTATATAGTGGACTACACATACAAGGTTATGTAAAAGATACACTGGTCAGTCTCACTAATGTGTGGTGGAGATGTTTGCCAATTATTTTATTGATGTTTTATACTGTGTGGTCTTTTCATCCATCCTTCTCCCTCAAACAGCAGCACCCATTAAGGACCTGAATATATTCTTCTAGTTTTGGCCTCGTACATTTTACACTTCTCCTTTTCTCATCTGAGGGTGGTGATAGAGTTTTTTCCCTCTTCATCACATGTTTTCTCACTCTTCTCTTACCCTCCGTCTTTCTGTCTCTCACTCTCTGCTTTTCATGTCACTGTCTCAAGTGCATGCTCTCTCTCTCTCTCTCTCTCTCTCTCTCTCTCTCTCTCTCTCTCTCTCTCTCTCTCTCTCTCTCTCTCTCTCTCTTTCTCTGTCCTTCTGTCTCTCTCTCTCCCCATGTCTCTCTCTCTCTTTCTCTGCCCATGTCTCTCTCTCTCTCTCTCTCTCTCTCTCTCTCTCTCTCTCTCTCTCTCTCTCCGCATGTCTCTCTCTGTCTCTGGGCCATGGACATGCCCTCATTCCTGTGTGTCTGTGTTGTCTGGGTGGCCAGGGGAAGGGAAGGGAAGGGTGGGGTAATGGGTAATGGAAAAGTCACCCCTGAGGAAGCCCGTGCCAACAAACACTCATACCCTCTGTGCCCTCCACCCTCCACCCGCTACTTCTATCCTCTCCTCTCCAGTCTGCACACCCTCCACCCTCCACTGCCAGCCTCTCCACCCTGCATGCTTATGAGGTTGTGGAGTGCAACTGAAGGACTACCCACTGTGACAGAATGAGGGAGGGTGAGAGAGAGAGAGAGAGAGAGAGAGAGAGAGAGAGAGAGAGAGAGAGAGAGAGAGAGAGAGAGAAGGACAGACAGGGAGAGAGAGACAAAGAGTGATAGAGATAGATGAAAGGAAAGACAAAGATACAGCGAGAGATCGGGGTGGCAGAGAAAGAAAGAAAGACAGAGAGAAAGACCCCCTTAGCCCCAAAGCCTTACACGCTGCATTGTGATGCTAGCCTTTGTTGCCTATAATTTTATAAAATTCTTTCACGTTAACTCAGGGAGGTTAGGAACAAATTCCTTCCGTGTCATGTCACCCGGGGCCCAGTGGATGGCTGCACTTCTCTTTTCTCACGAGATTCAGCCAAATACATTTGTGCTTTGCCTGCTTACCTCACATTAACCCCTTAACACAGTCTCTTCTATTAACTTATTGTCACAAAAATGACATTGACCAAGTCTTAATTGGTTACCTTAGACTCCTTGCATTGTTATAGCAATGTTGTTAAGACTAGTTCGTTGAGTGTTGTCAGCAGAGTTGAATAGGCCTGTCGAGGGCCTATCTGCCGTATGAGGCTACTGAGCATGGAGACATATGCATATCAGATGTAATCTTTTACTTAGTGTTTTTTTGTCATTTATACTGTACAATGTATTGTTATCATGACCAAACGTGTGGGGTCTGGAGACCTAATGTTTTCAGTGTTAGTTATATTTTACTTTTTTCTTCTTCCTTCTTATGCCTTTTCATCTTTGTCCTCCTCTCTCTCTCTCTCTCTCTCTCTCTTTCTCTCTCTCTCTCTCTCTCTCTCTCTCTCTCTCTCTCTCTCTCTCTCTCTCTCTCTCTCTCTCTCGCTCCTCAGTGAGTGGTACCTGAATGGAAACTACATGGTGATTGTCGTCTCCATCACCATGATCCTGCCCCTCGCCCTCATGAAACAGCTCGGTAAGTCACGACACGACACGTCAATACGACACAATACAACACGACACGGTGCGACATGATACGATACATCGTACATTATGATATGATACAATATGATATGATACGAGATCATAAGATACGATAGGCTACGTTGTATGATATGATACGATATGATATGATATGATATCATATCATATGACGATACATCATGTTTATGTTACAATATGGTGCGAGATCCGAGGCACTCAAGATTGCAGTTTTTATACTGTATTTATTATGCTTAAATCTTGCACAAGCTTGAGAGTCCCTACACTGATGAGCACCAAGGAGGAAAGGTGAACACACTGAATCAAGAGGACATACAGTTGGCCTACTTACGTACATGTGCACATATAACACCACAGACATATGCACAGTGCACTTATGAATCATAGAGTGTGTGAACCCTCCCATCTCTGTCTGGTGCCTCCTACACCAAAACAAACATTAACTTTCCTATCCTCTCATTCTCTTCTTTTCCTTTCCTTTTTCGTTTCTTTCCTTTTCTCTCATCTGTGACAATTTCCGGGCCTGTGTTTCCCACACGGCATGAATCATCAGCGTGGCGTGGGCTGCCTGATGTGGATGTGGATATATGAAGATGTGTGTGTGTGTGTGTGGGGGGGGGGGGATGGGATTCTTCAACTGCTGGTTGTTGTGGTGGTGATTCATGGCGGACTTCAAGGCTTTAATTACTATGCCTGCCAGGCAGAAAAAGCGGGTTTCTCACCAGAATTGCTTTTAGCCACATCCCCCATTTCCTGCTTAAGAAACTACCGTTAGTTACAAACTCTGCTGGGCTAGATGTTTTATGCTGATAGAAATTAGAAATAAAAATAGAAACAGGCTATTTTCCATACCATCAATCCATATGGTATATCCATATTCTTTGTATTGAATTAAATTCAGTTTTTCAGTGTAGCTCCTGATTGCTGGAGACACTGACTCTAGAACTTGACATTATGCCCTTATAAATAACCTTACTGTCACCAAAATTGTATTGACCAAGTTGCTTAAGGCTCTGTAATGTCATAGCAGTGTTGTTATGATATAGTTGAGTAAGAAATGTGCGAATGGGCCCACTGGTGGGACAATCTGCGTGGACTACTAAATATATATTTTGCCCTGCACATATATTTGCATATATATAACCTCTGCTCTTGTCTTCATGTTACTACGCCCCCTCCTTTGCCTCATCCACTTTGTCCACTTCTACTATTTCAAATTCCATTATGTGTTTCTCCACACATTTTCTAGTAAGGGACAATAATGAATGACTTGTCTGCTGCGATAGACAATATAGTTGTTTTCATTCTGAATCTCTGATTCTTTGTTATCATAATGACAAGGTTCAAGTGTGTTGCTCTTGACATCCCCTCTCCTCCCTCTCTGAGCTCTGGACCCGGAGCCTGTTGTTGTGTTGTGACCGTGACAGCTATGCTGTAATAAGCCCAGTTAGTTATGTCATCTTGACAAAACACAATCACAAGAGAGGCGCAGAGGGGAGAGGAGCAGAGAGAGAAGGATGGGAGAGGAGAGGAGACGAGAGGAAAGGAAAGGGGGGAGAGTAGACAGACTGTCCACAGAAAGGGGTGTGTGTGTGTGTGGAGGGGGGAAGAGAGGGAAAGAAGAGGAGATGGAAGGAAGGAGAGATAGAGAGAGAGAGAAACTGGGGGGAGAGATTGACCCAAGGAACAAAGACGAGAGTGTGGAGCAATGACGTGAGGTGAAGAAAGAAAGACTGGGATAGGAAGAGAAGGGGAGATGGAAGGGCAGAGTGCGGTCTGAAGACTGAGAGGAGAGAGAGAGAAGCAGTGCCATCCATGATGCCAGTCCAGACTCTGCAGCCAAAGTCTGTGATAATGAGCTGTAGCATTCAGTCCAGTGCGCTTCGCTACCTCAAAAACTCTCTCTCTCTCTCTCTCTCTCTCTCTCTCTCTCTCTCTCTCTCTCTCTCTCTCTCTCTCTCTCTCTCTCTCTCTTTCTCTCTCTCTCCCTTTCTCTCTCTCTCTCCCTTTCTCTCTCTCTCTCTCTCTCTCTCTCTCTCTCTCCATCTCTCTCTCCCTCCCTCTCTCTCTCTCTCTCCACTTACACACAGACACACACGCACACGTGCGTACGTACACACACACACACACACAAACACACTTGTTGCTGTTGTTGCGTAAATATGAGAGGGCACCGGAAAAGCACAATAGATCAAACCATGCAATGTGTTCTGGTTGGCACCGGTAGTGTTGATGTGATGTGATTGTGTGCGGACGGACATGATTATGTGGTGTGCATGCATGTGTGCGTGCGTGTTTATGTGCGTGTGTGCATGTGTGTGTGTGTGTGTGTGTGCGTACATGTGTCCTAGAGCAGGATATTACGTATGTACGTACATGTAGGACAGGTAAATGGTGTGGTGTATGGGGCAATGATATATTATGCACTGATAGATTATGGATTGCCCATTCGTCACTGTAGAATGGGACAGCGCTCCTCTCTTGACAAACGCTCCTTCTCTTGACAGCCTGGCTCCGGTAGTTGAGCAGGCAGTGTATGGAACTGAGTGTAGTCTATAAATTAGATGCTGATTACTGTAGACAAGCCACTCAGGTCCGCTAATGGTCCCACGATGCATTGCACCCACGATGTGCATCTCACCATTGGCAGAAAGGTCAGATGAAAGCAGGGGTCTCATAAAAGATTACTGTGCCACCTTGTTAGTGGTCCGTAATGTAAAGTCTTACCGATTTATTTTAATAAATATTTATAATAATAATAATAAATTCATGCCAAAACGCGTCGACGTATTTTAATCATGCTATGCCCAACAAAATAAAGGCATTTTAATTACAAAGAAGATGAGTGCCTTGGTATTTCTGAAACTTTTTTATTTTAATAACCGTTTAAGGTTGTCAGTGCTGTCGTCTTTGGTAGATGCATTTGGGATGCCTTTCTATTCCTCTCTTTCTCTCTTTTCGTCTTGAGATCTGTTCCTGCAGTGTGTGTGTGTGTGTGTGTGTGTGTGTGTGTGTGTGTGTGTGTGTGTGTGTGTGTGTGTGTGTGTGTGTGTGTGTGTGTGTGTATGTGTGTGTGTGTGTGTGTGTGTGTGTGTGTGTGTGTGTGCGTGTGTGTGTGTGTGTGTGCGTGCGTATGTGCGTGTGTGCATGCGTGCGTATGTGCGTGTGTGCATGCGTGCCTGTGTGTGAGTGCTTGTGCGTGCGTGCGTGCGTGCGTGCGTGCGTGCGTGCGTGCATGCGTACGTGCATGTGTGTGTGCGTACGTGTGTGCGTGCATAGGAGGAATGGCTGAATGAAAGCAATGCTATACATAGTGTGTGTATGGGGTCGCATAGCGTACATACGTATGGTTACATAGTGTATGTGTTTATGGAGCTGTATGTCACCCATTGGGCATTTGTGTGTTTCAGGTTATCTGGGCTACACCAGTGGATTCTCCCTCAGCTGCATGGTCTTCTTCCTGATTGCTGTAAGTCCATGAGTACACATACTGACAGGGCCTCTCGCACTTTGTTTACATATACCCGGGTATTTTTAAAAAATTAATACCTTTCCCTTCGTTTGTGCCTTTTGTATATACACAAATTGAGGTCTGTCCTATGAAAAAATATTTTTTCAAAAAAACTCTGGCAAAAGTGGAGATTAATTATTGAAAACTCTGGTTTGACGTTTGTATAGAAACAGAGGAAAACTGAGACTCGAATGGCTTTCTCCTTGCCGCTCACAGGCTTATGGTATTTATGACAGCTCTCAGCAGCATACAGTATTCATGTGGATTCATGGTGTGACATTTTGTCAAACGAAGGGATGAAAAATGTGTATTTATCAAAATCATACTCTTAAGTTTTAAGTCCATCAGTACACATATCCTACAGCAGTGGTTCTCAAACTTTTTCCATCACTCCCCCCCTAAGAGGGTCTGGATGGCCCTGTGGCACCCCCACCCCCACCCCACGCACCAACACAGTGAGCAATTTAAAAAGAAACTTTTCATACTTTTTGAATTTATTAAATGGCACTATTGCAGTTATGTCTGACCTGAGGTAAAGTAGTAAATAAACAATATTTCCAAGCAACAGCAGTACTCGCGCAGACTGATTTTACAATCGCTGCACAGAATCCAAGGAAAGGTGACTCGTCAGATAAAACGTGCGACCCACTTTGAGAAACTCTGGCCTACAGTACAAGCCTTTCACACCCAACATGATTACATCTGCCTCACTTCATTCAAGTTCATAGTACTCAAATGTCTGTTTGCTAAGCATATATATGTGTGCATACAGTATGCGCAACCGTTGGTGTAGGTGTGTCAGTGTGTGAATTTGTGCATGCCTGTCTGTGTGCGTCAGAGAGTGGGGAAGGTTCAGGTGTGTGTGTGTGTGTGTGCGTGCGTGCGTGCGTGCGTGCGTCCGTGCGTCCGTGTGTACATGTACTCTGTGCAATCATAGGATCTATTCATGTTTGCTATACCTCTGTGACCTAGTTTTGGCGCTGGCCTCTAATCTGGGCACATTGTGCTCTCTCTCTCTCTCTCTCTCTCTCTCTATCTCTCTCTCTCTCTCTCTCTCTCTCTCTCTCTCTCTCTCTCTCTCTCTCTCTCTCTCTCTCTCTCTCTCTCTGTGTAACAGTGGTGTTCTGCATGGCTGCAGTATCATTTCAGCCAGTATTTATGCAATCCTGATCTACACGCCAACAGTTTATCTAATGGGAAAATAATATTTTTTTCTCTCTTCTCTGCTCATTCTCTGCCCCGTTCCCAGGTGATCTATAAGAAGTTCCAGATCCCCTGCCCCTTCACGGAGTTCTCCTACAACAGGACGGGCACGGTGATGAATGGCAGCGTCATAGCCCATCCTACAGGCATCGAGGCGGAGGACGACGGCTCCTGCGCTCCTCTCATGTTCAACATCAACACCAGGGTGCGTACTGTACACGGCTAGCATCACTACGTCAGCACCAGGGTGCCTTTTAGTCAACTTAGAGAGTAGAGTAGAGTAGAGTAACTTTATTAATCCTCAGGGGGAAATTCAGGTATCCAGTAGCTTACATAAATACACAAATAAATGAATGCCCACATGGACATTTCAAGACACAAATTACACAGGAATAGTCAGGGAGGGGAAATAAAAATCTGTATTTAGAGTAGTGAGTGTGCTTTTATTAATCCAGAGGGAAATTAAGGTGTCTGACAGTTTACATAGATACAGTGCATAGATACAAGACATAAACCAAAGACCTAATACACATTATTGCACATTGCAGTAAACATATAGAAAAATCTGAGTATTAACCTAGTCCTGTGTCCCCACTCTAGCTATAGTACCTTTTATGGACGTAACTTCTTGTCCATTTTCAGTACAGTGTGACTTTGATGTTCTGCCTCGACACAAATGTGTGTCCCTCTAACACCAAGTGTGCGTTCCAATATGCAGACTTCCATCCTCCACTTGTGCTTGTGGCCTCACATGTTGATGATGCCCCGTCTCCGTGGAGAAAACAATAAAGTTTCCTTGCTGACAGCCTTGCCACAAGTTTTGGGGGACTGTTCTTCATTCACCATCTCGATTGCAACTAAGGAAATGACATTAAAATGTGCTTTTGCAAGATATTGAATTCATGTTCTGTCTTCAGTGACCAGCATCATGAGGTCACAAGCAGACAAGTGAGCAAGGGAGTACAGAAGTCTGCATATTGGAATGCACCCCAATTGATTCACAAGACCACCACACAGGGTGGTGATGTTGTGTGGGGGCATGGTGGCTCAATGAGCCGAGACATTGTACCATTACACCAGCAACCTGGGCTCGATTCCGGCCCAAGGTCCTTTGCTAATCCTTCCCCATCTTTCTCTCCCAACTCCTTTCCTGTCACACGGTCAAAGTGTCCTATCTCAAATAACGGCATAAAAAAGCCCAACAATATCTTAAAAGAATAATGGTAATGCTGTAAGATTTAGTTAACTATGGCCTTTGCAACTGAGTATGGTTGCTCAATATTTTTTATTTGTTATTAAAAAATAAACATAGATTTTTCACTGGGATTATTTGATGATGTCATGATCATTGTGTATGCATGTGAGAACAAACACATGCACACACACACATACATACAGACACCGGCAGCTCATATTTGACACTTCACCGTCGTGGCTCTGGTTGTGCTGTGATGGTATGCTAGCCAAATTTGGAACTGAAATGCTTACCGGTGTGGAGTTCTTAGAATTCACGACACTTGAGTGCTACCAGAGAGGAAAATCACTACCGTAGTGCACACGCAAACACACACACACACACACACACACACACACACACACACACACACACACACACACACACACACACACACACACACACACACACACACACACACACACACACACACACACACACACACACACACACACACACACACACACAAAACAGCCAGAGCTCTCACAGATGCAGATACAGTTGTCATACAGAGGCAGGTTGGTCAGGCTCCACTGGTCCCCATCCAACGGGCCTGTCTTATTATCCTGGTGACAAGAGCAGGGGAGTAGGAGAGACAGCTTCTAGAGGAATCAGGCATGACTCAAACAGCCAACCACATACTTAAACACAGGCATTCTGGTTAGACTCAAATAGCCAAGAGCACACGGAAAGGCAAGCAAATCCACCTAAAATGTCGTTCCGTTCACGAAACGAAAGTTCGGGAGAAGCGTAATGAAATTTGACAGGTCTAAATTAACACCTGCTCTGTATTTCCTGCTCGTCTGTCATTTGTCCAGTTCCTTGCGCGCCAGTACAGGCACGCCTACCTATCCACCTGAACCTCATCCCCTTCAATTATCAACGCTGTATTTATTCCCCACTCACCTGCTCCTAGTCAGAAACTCGCTTTCTCGCTCGCACCCTCCATCCACCCCTGTCGCCCCCCGTCTCCATCTTCTCGACCGTTTTATCCGGGAGTCCGCCCTCGCGCCTCCTCGGTTCCGTTCGCTCTCCCAATAACCGGCCAGGGGGTGTCCGCTCAGACCTCGTACATATTTCGCGGGCGCGGGTATTGTCCGAGCTCTCAGTTGGAGCCCCATACTCCCGAGCCCACGCACCGGATTTGATCTATATCAGGTTTCGGGCTCGGCAGTAATTTCGCACCATGGCCAGCGACCTTGCCCAACACGCTAATTTTGCTATTCGCTTTTAACTCATGTTCCTCGAAGTGCAGTGGTCCAGCGACCCCGTAAAGCACTTTTCGCGACTTCTCGAGTGCAGTGGTCCAGCGACCCCGTAAAGCACTTTTCTCGACTTCTCGAGTGCAGTGGTCCAGCGACCCCGTTAAGCACTTCCATGATCGCTTCGCCGCGCGGACGATCACGAGAAGCCCGTTCTCCAGCGAGAACGAAGATGTATGCATACATAGGCTACTGAATTCTAATTTCAGATAGCGCACTTATGAACAACGTCCGCCAGTGCCAAGGTATGAACAAAAAATAATGATTACTGAAGACACTACAGCCCCAGGGGTGGATTAATGCACGGGCCTACTGGGACCAGAGGCCCAAATGGGCCTGGCCAACTTGGCCTCGCGGCCACGACCCACACTGACCTTCAAAACTGCCTTTGCAATAATAATCTTAATGATCTTAATCTCAATAATAATCAGGGGGCCATCATTTCTTAATGTCTGTTTTAAAATGTATTTCATTTCGGGCCATAGATCAAATCTGGTCAATAACTTTGAAAAGTATGCACGCCAACACGCGCATGCGCACACACACACACACACACACACACACACACACACACACACACACACACACACACACACACACACACACACACACACACACACACACACACACACACACACACACACACACACACACACACACACACACACACACGCCCTATTCCCCATCCACCCATCCATTCCAGATTCCTACAGTACCTACCGAACCCTCACTCACATGCTATTCAGGCTGCCACACATGTGCCAAGAAAGCCTCTCCTCAGCTGGTCGCCTTCCAAGCCCCGACTTAATCACCCACACAATTAGCACTCTGTGGAGCCAGTGACCCCCCGGGCAGAGCCGGGGTCTTTGGTTTGCTGGTGCAGGGGGAGCCGTCTTGGTTGCTACTGATGTATCCATGGTAACCCTTGATGTTTACTGTCTTTTCTTTTCTTTTTTGTTTTGTTTTGCTGTTCGTTTTTTTAATTTGCCTTACAGACAGCATACACAGTGCCCATCCTGGCATTCGCCTTTGTGTGCCACCCCGAAGTCTTGCCCATCTACACGGAACTGCGCAAGTAAGTGCCCCGCCTTCTTCTCTGCCCCTTGGGTGCCCTATACCCCCCTTACCCACCCTCAACCACACCACTCACGTTTTTCCCAGAACACCCTGCTGTGCCACCTCCTCGCCCCCTTTCCCCCTCTCTCTCTCTCCCTTTCTCTCTCCATCTCTCTCCTCCTCTCTCCTCCCTGACAGACAGAGGCAAGTGGGTCTGTGCTGTTTTGAAGCTTGCAAAAGTTCTGCTGTTCAGCAGTTGCAACTCTGACTGTCATAAGCCTAACCCTGACCCCGTCTAACTTCCTCATCTCAACCCAGTCTGTTACCTTTAACCTGCACAGTGCACCATAGAGTCATATGTAGGCCTACTGTCACCACATGAATACACCGGCCGCGACATATGCGAGGCCAGCAATGGAAGTAATTGACTTTGTATTGAGTCGTGCGACAACAGCGATTCGGGCGACTAGAGGCGATTCGTGCGACGAGAGCGACAGTTTGTAGTTGAACTCCTGGGAATATTTTGCAAATTAGCTATGACACGGTTCGGCGACAGCCGCCACAGCCAATGGGTTGGAATGCTTGCATTCTGCTTTTAACGGACATACTCTAGTCGCTTCAATCGCTCGTATCACTCTTGCTGCACAGAAGCGATTTTCTGTCGCTTGAATCTCGTCGCGGCCGGTCTATTCGCCGGGTTAGACTGAGTGCTTTGAACTACACCATAGAGTTATATGCAGGCCTACTGTTAGACTGAGTGCTTTGCAGTACACCATAGAGTTGTCTGTACTGTTAGACTGAGGGCTTTGTTGACACAGAGTGGCGGATGAGCCATGGCAACAGAAGTGATTAAAAAGAAAC
>NC_085870.1:43517453-43557453 GCF_034702125.1 Engraulis encrasicolus | reverse complement strand
TGACATGACCAGAAAGATCAGCGAGTTCTTTATGTAATACACTCACAATATGAACAAAAACATAACCGAGTCTTTTTGTTGTCGGTTCACTTTTCGGTCCACTTAAAGAGGACAGAGTTTGAATCACTTAAAGGGGACCAGGTGTGTGTGTGTGTGTGTGTGTGGGGGGGGGGGGTTGCGGGTGCTGTGCCGCAGCGTGCTAAGCCCCCTCATTTGGGCTTGCATGCCCATGGGGACCCAGGTTCGAGTCCGGCCTGGGTCATGTCCCAACCCTACCCCCATCTCTCTGTCCAATCTCTACTGTCCTGTCATCAATAACTTAAGTCACAAAAAGCCCATAAAAATATCTTTAAAAAAAAGGGACCAGGTATGAAAACCCTATAAGTTGCCCTGCTACCTTAAGTTTGTAAGTTGAGGCTTATATTTGTGTCAACTCAGAAGTCAAAGTCTCAAGTTACTCAAGTTACAAACTTAAGGCAGCAGGGCAACTTACTTTTTTACGTTTAACTCACTTGCAATGTTTTACAGTGTAAGCTTACTCCAGCTTAGTTGGTCAATAGTTCCTTTACATTTTTTTACATTGTACATTCCTGACCCGTAACTCTTTGTTTTTTGACCCCCCGGGTTGTTACTGTAATCTTCCTGGCTGACCCTATTGTCCATGTGATGCAGCTTAACCCTGATTCCAGTATTCTTATGTACATACTATTTGATACAGTATGTGTGTGGGCTTTTAGCTCCATGTGCACTGTGTGTGTGTGTGTGTGTGTGTGTGTGTGTGTGTGTGTGTGTGTGTGTGTGTGTGTGTGTGTGTGTGTGTGTGTGTGTGTGTGTGTGTGTGTGTGTGTGTGTGTGTGTGTGTGTGTGTGTGTGTGTGCGCTTGTGCGTGTGTGTGTGTGTGTGTGTGTGTGCTTGTGTGGGTGTATGGGCCTTTAGCTCCATGTGCACTGTGTGTGTGTGTGTGTGTGTGTGCGCGCGTATGTGTATGTGTGCGTGTGCGTGTGCGTGTGTGTGGTGTGTGTGTGTGTGCATGTGTGTGTGCGTGTGTGTGTGGGTGTGTGTGTGTGTGCGTGCGTGTGTGTTGGCCTATGGCCAGTAGCTGACCTTTGACCCCTTCTGAGATCCGCGCTTCTTAAATAATACTTTCATCTCCCCAGCGACTGTTTGATCCAGTAAGCTCCCCCCCCTACCCGCCCGGGCTTACTGTACACAGCAGTGTACACTTACACTGATGAATGTGTGGAAAAGCCATGTAATCAGCCGAAGAAAGCTTTGCTTTTTTTCGGCATGAATCACGTACATTATGAAGGCTTTAGCATGGTTATGCAACCAGTGTCTGGCGGGGGTTTTTGTAGTTCAAAGTAGGAGCAGGTTCGCACACTAAATAAGACACTAAGGTCAAGCACAAGGAGTTTTTTATTTTTATTTTGGTCAGAGCAGAGTAGAGCAGACATTTCAGGTTGCTGCCATCATCAGGTTTTTTTGTAGCCTCTTACTGCAGATGGGGTCGCCGACGAGCCTATTCTCTATTTGCTGAAAAATACTCAACTACTTCATAACAATTGCTATGACAGTACCGAAAGCCTTAAGTAACAGATGAAGACATAACCATAAACTTTTGGTGACAGTAAGGTTATAACATATGCGCTGTGCTAATGGGTTAAAGGGGTAGTGGGTGGGTGTACGCATGGGTTGTGGGTGTGGGTGAGGCGGGCGCGTTTGTTGTTCCACTTTCACAGCTTAGACCTCATGCCTTTGTGGGTTTGTATCGACCCAGCTGAGGGAGCCAAGGACACTGACCTGGTTTCGGTGCCTGTGCTGTAGGCTCTGGCATGGCTTGTCACCTCGGGGTAACCTACAGCATGGGACTCTATGGGGCAACTTTTTTTCATTGCATGAAGCCAGAACAGCATAGTAAAATAATCAGCTTAGTGGCTGACTGAGTAGGATGGAGAGATATGAAATGGGGAACAGATGAGTGTACACAGTATGCACTCACATATTACAAATATGCAGGTGCTCTCTCTCTCTCTCTCTCTCTCTCTCTCTCTCTCTCTGTCTCGCGCGCGCACGCGCGTGCTCTGTCTTGCTCTCCTTCTCTCTCTCGCTCTGTCTTTCTCTCTGTCTCTCTCTCTCTCTGTCTCTCTCTCTCACACACACACATACGTACCAACACACACACACACACACACACACACACACACACACACACACACACACACACACACACACACACACACACACACACACACACACACACACACACACACACACACACACACACACACTGTACTTTCTTACAGAGTTGTCTTAATTAAGTACCTGTTAGAATTGGTGGCCGCTTGTGTGCAGCGTTGCCTGACTGCAATAGTAATTACATTGGCGGGTTCATTTGTTCCCTACTGTACAAAAATAAGTTTTCACATGAGAAATGTCACATCTTGGGACTTGAATGTCACATGAGTTTTGGAGGCTTAGAGCTTTTGGGAGAGGCAACGGTTCATGTTATTCAGCTTTATTATATGGTTGTGACGTCATCTGTCGAATGCTCCATTCATTTCAACGGGGCTCCCCAACGTTCGGACGTCTGTTATTTTTCGATAACGAACGGGTTGGTCTATAACAGACCGCTGTCAATGGCAACAAGACTTTTCACTGCTAAAGCGACTTTTCAACAAGACTCTAATCAGCTGCTGTGATAGACAGCACCAGTTGTCCTGGCTACCGCTGTCAATGGCAACAAGACGTTCACTGCTAAAGCCACTGGCTTGTATAGGCCTACAAGTCAGTGGCTAAAGCGAATGTTTCATATCACTCCGCAGGGGGTCCGGTCTTTTGTCACTCTAATCAGCTGCTGTGATAGACAACACCTGTTGTCCTGGCTACCTAGCTGTTGCCTAGCGGTGTTCCACAACGGCACTGTTTTGTTTTGCGCAGCAACAATCTTAACATTAAATAGGTCTAAAGAAATGCCCCCGCCATGTGTGAATCATTTAAGTATATCCATATAATAAGCGGGTTAACTTTCGGCGAGTCGGTCGCTTTGTGGAATAGCAGCACTTCAGAGAGAACAAGACCCCTCCGCTCCGCGTCGGGGTCTAAAGATTCTCTCTGTCGTGCTGCTATTCCACGGTAGCGACCTTCTCGCCGAACGTTAACCCTTACATAATTGAAACTTATTAATGAATTTATTTTTAAACAAAGGAATTTTACTCTGTAACAGTGACTGTAGTGAATGTCAATCTTACAGGGGGTGTCCGATAAACATTGTGGTGAAAAAATAAGCAGACAAAACAAAGAGTTTTTAGAGGCCTATGTTCATTCATTTAATCACTTGGTATGTCCAGAACACTGTACAGATTGGATGCATGTTTTGGCCCCGTTATTTCAGGTATTTTGTGTGGCAGTAACTCTCATTGACCACTAGAGGCTCCCAGCCTCCCATTTTAAACTTACATGTAAAATGAAAAACTTCTTATGAAGATGTTTTTCTCTCTACTTCTTCTCTTTCTGGTCTGCACTCAATTCAATTTATCTTTATTTACCTCTCTAAATTTTTACTTTCATTTATTTTATTCCTCCCCTTCTGAAACATCTCTCTCTCTCTCTCTCTCTCTCTCTCTCTCTCTCTCTCTCTCTCTCTCTCTCTCTCTCTCTCTCAATTCAATTCAATTCAATTCAATTCAATTCAAATCATAGAAGCTTTATTAGAATGACAAAAATCATTTTGTATTGCCAAAGCATTGGTTGAAGATACATTGGTAATGATAATATAATGAAATAAGTGCTAAAACAAACACACAAATGAATGCTTGCAATTGCATTGATAATATCAGCAAGAAAAGAAAGCAAACAGAAACGTGTGTGTGTGGGGGGGGGGTGCATAGTGTGTGTGTGTGTGTGTGTGTGTGTGTGTGTGGGGGGGGGGTGTAGTGGCTTTTGTGGTGTCTATTCAATGTCCCTCTGTCTATGGCATGCACTGACATATTTGGCAGCAAGCGTTGCTGTCTGCCCTTGTTGTCCCAGTAGGATAGATAATGATGTATCTGTATTCAGATCCGGGAAACCCGGGATTACTTGGTTACATTTATTAAAGTGCGCTTCTCTAATTTTTGAATATTTGTCGCATCTCTCTCTCTCTCTCTCTCTCTCTCTCTCTCTCTCTCTCTCTCTCTCTCTCTCTCTCTCTCTCTCTCTCTCTCTCTCTCCAGGTGCCACGTCTGCCCCATGTCTCATCTTCATCTTCCCTGCGGTCTTCTACATGAGGATCGTGCCCAAAGAAGAGGAGCCCATGCGCTCGCCCCAAAAGATCCTGGTGAGGCCCCAAGCATCCTACGCTTCTTTTATTCTTCTACCTTCCTTTTCTCCACCTTCCATTCTATTCTTCTTTTCCTCTAGCTACCCCTCTTTTCTTTGCCTACTCTTCTTTTCACCAGCAACGCTTTTTTCTTACCAGTGGCAGGCTAATTACACACAGGCCCTAGGGTAAAACCCTGATAGGGACCCTTGCAGCCTGGCAAGGTCATAATAAGCCCCCCGCAAGCAATATGGGAGGGCCCTGTGCCCAGGGGCAAATGCCCTGCTTGTCCCTTCTATAGATCTGCCCCTGTTTCTTACTAACAGTTACTCAGTGTTTTTACCCTGGCCATCCCAAGTGTTCATGCCAGCTATACTGTAGTTTTATTGCGTCTTGGGGGCTATTCTGTCACTGATGAGAGTGCATCTAAGGAATGCACACGCCTAATGAAGGGAAACTTGTGTTTCCTGCATGCATGTACTCCCAACTCAGCCAACTCATAGAGCTTATGATGATGGCAGCACATCAGATTCCATCAATTGGTAATGTGTTTCGTAAATGTGATGTTGAAGCTGTGCCTAGGCTGCAAAGCCATGGTGTGGCTGTAATAATCAACTTTCAGCCATATTTCTAACATGCAACTCTTATTAGGTTTGCATTTTTTCAAGGTTTTCAAGTTTTCTAGTCAAAAACATAATTGGTAGACACCAGTGATGCGCGGGTCGACGAAAAAACAAGACACACCCGACCGCTTTTTTCCCTAGTCCGCCCGCTTGCCCTGCCCGCAAGAAATATTCATGAAAAAATATTGACCCGGCCCGCTTCCCGACCCGCCTTTGAAAATAGTAGCCGTGCGTCTTTATGAACACCCTAGCGTCATTGGCAAAGCACAATCACGTCAATAAAGGTCTTAAAAAAGGAATTTGCGTCAAGAACAAGACAGCTGTGCATTTCAACAGGACATGTTGGATTTTTGAACCCAGGCCATGCAATGAGGACTGCCGACTGTCACCTGTTTATTTCGGTAACATCGTCGTTTGGATACATGGAGAAAATTAATCTGTATAGGTTGGTGAGCAGACGGAGCCAGCCGTCAAGTGGATTGCCTCGTAGTCATGGTACGACACAGGAAATGAAAACAAACTCTGTAAGCAACCCATGAGCGCGAAACCATTACAATTGTATAAGAAAATATGTAGGCTATATCCATCACTGCACTGTTTAGAGAGCACCCTCTGTGTTCTTCAAAATGCACTCAATGGTTGCACCTGCTGCACCAGTTGCGCGCAGAAGATATTCGGCCGACGCAGGAGCCTCATTAAGTCTCCTGCAGAGCGCGTGGCACCATCGTAGGTATTCAGCCATATAAACTTTGATCTATTTCGCAAAAAATGTCCCTGTCTGCTAAAGTAAACTATAGCCTATTGGCTAGCCTATAGCCTACTTTAAAATTCGGCATCATTTCAAAGGTCCTGACCGACCGCACCCGACCCGAATTTCATTAAAAATAATATTTCATAACCCGTGCCTGCGGTCGACCGCAGTTAATTGCAAGCGCCCGCTGCTTTCGGGTCAGCCCGCGCATCACTGGTAGACACCTGTAAAAAAGATCCCTATCCAGGATTTAGGTGTATGCCTAAGAGGAGCCACAGGGTAATATTTACTCAAATCTAAATGGAAAAGCTTGGTCAACCATGGCAGGGCTTATGGAGCTCGATAGGGGCATACGTAATGACAGGAGTATGATTGGATTAAAATGTCACAGGCAGCACATGTTATAGCAGCAGGACGTACTCATAATATAAATGCAGTTGCGCACAGCAGAGCGTGTTAAGGCCGCTTTCATCACACAGATGGGTGTGAACGGGACAGATTTGACACATTAGCAAATTGGACAATGAATTGACTGCTTCTCTTCTCGTTTCTCCAATAAGCACCGTCGTCTTTTATCCGATCTCAATCTTCTCATTTTGTCCTCCCCTCACACTCTCGTTGACCCCATCATCATCCTCCACACACACACACACACACAAACACGCACGCACGAACCCGCGCCCACGCACGCACGCAAACACACACACACACCCCATCTCTCTCTCTCTCTCTCTCTCTCTCTCTCTCTCTCTCTCTCTCTCTCTCTCTCTCTCTCTCTCTCTCTCTCTCTCTCTCTCTCTCTCTCTCTCTCTCTGTATGTTTTTTTTTCTCTGTCCTATTCTCACGTTCTCCCTCTCTGTCTGTTTTTCAGGCGCTGTGTTTTGCCATCCTGGGTTTCCTGTTTATGACAATGAGCTTGAGTTTCATCGTCATCGATTGGACAACAGGGAGCAGTAAAGCCAGCAGCGGTCACTAAGCCCCGCCCCACTGTCACGTGCATGTGGGGGGTGTTTTATGTTGTTTATAATGTTATTTTTATCTTCTGTGTGTCATTTTGGGTCATTACTGCAGAGAATGCACATCTCTATCTCTCTCGCTCTCTCGCTCTCTTTCTCTCTCTCTCTCTCTCTCTCTCTCTCTCTCTCTCTCTCTCTCTCTCTCTCTCTCACTCGCACTCTTCTTGGAAAGTTCAGCCAAGGCCAGTGTTTCAGCAGAAGCCTGATTATGTCAGCCATTCCACAATGCAAGTTTTCTCATATCCATGGCTTCCTCCCTCCGGGAGCCACGTCGTCTGCCTCTGTCTATCTCCATGCAGGTGCCCGCCAAAGTTACCCTGCTCCAAAAGAACGAAGCAGTCTGCACTTTCCAGGAACAAAACAAAACAAAACTAAACAAAACAAAACAAAACAGAAAAGGATGGTGTTTCTCTCTAAGAAAAAAAAGACATCTCAAATCTCACTACACTTAGCCTACGTAGCCATTTCTCATATTCTCATCACTACCATGGCAACTTGCAGTGTTGTTGTTGTTGTTTTTGTTTTTGTGAATGTGGGTGTCTTTTTCGTGATTCTTTCACCTCCGTCAATAAGAGGCCGCAGCCAGTCAACCAGAGACTCAATGGATTGGAGACCGACTGGACTGTGGTCTGCTCAAAGTAGTTTAGGTACCTCTGGGTACAACTCTCTCTCCGGTGTAATAACTTATTTCTTATTCTCAGCACATGGCAATACTCTGTGCAATAGCTGAAGAAAGGGCTTGGCTATATGGAAGTCTGACAGACGAATTGTCTTTGTGGAAGCACAACCTTTTTATCATGTTTTTTGTTTGTTTGTTTTGTAATTGTTTGTTGTCATGATTCATCCCATGACTTATCGTCACATGAATTACCATATTTTACATACCTGGGCAGTATTCAGTATGTGCACAAACAGTATTCAGAAGATAAGGTTGTATGTATTACACCCGATATACATATACAGTACTCTACAAGAGTCAAGTGTTTCTCTTGAAAGGCTGTGATCGAGTCTCATCACGTCCTGTTCTTGCCTCTTACAGTATCTCCGCTCTTCCAAGAAAGCATATCATCAGAGTCTGTAACGCGCTTTGCTCTGGAAAGTTTCCCTGTTATTTTCAGAACGTCCTGTGGTCGCATGTGTGTGTATGTGAGTGTGTATGTGTGTGAGAGAGAGTGTGTGTGTTTTAGCTGTTTCCTGCACATCAGGATCTCTATTTAATGTTTTGGTTGAAAACACTCGTAACCTCTGAATCGCGATTGCCGCCATGACGTCTATGTAAACAGATGGTTGTTTGTTTGTTTAGTGAAGGAGGGGGGTTCGTCCTGGGGGTGCCATTCCAAGAACAAGGTTAAGTGATAAACCTGGTTAAGGTGACCTACAGAAAGTGGTAAATATCCTAATAGATAGTCCACAGGTGTCCTTTAGCTAAGAAATTGAAGACTGCAGGCTCTTCTATCAGGTGATTTACCACTACCTCAAGGGTAATTTGAGCTGGTTTACTCCTTAGCCAGGATCTAGGAATACTCCCCTGGTCTGGTTTGTGTTTTGTTTGTGGGGCTTTTTCTTTCCAGTGGTGCTGACTGGAAGCGTGGTGGTGTCCGTGGTGTCATAGTGTTGTTTCTGAGTATTACGCAGACAGTAGTCAGAGATAACCAAAAAGTATATACGTATATAAACAGAAGTACTATATCGATAAATATATTATATAAAAAGATTTTTACAGGGTCCTCTCTTGTGAAGGAGAGTCTACTAAGGAGGGTGTATGTAAACTGTTGTGCTTATAGAGCTGGAGGTTGAGATGTCAACCTCTTAGCAGCTGCTGTGTGTGTGTGTTTAAATGAAAGATTGTAAGTAGTATGTATGTGCATGTTGCTGATGGTGTGTGTGTGCGTGTGCGTGTGCGTGTGCGTGTGCATGTGCGCGTGTGCGTGTGTGTTCCTGTGCGTGTGGCTTGCTAACAGGTGTGAATGCAGCATCAGTAGTTGGCGTAGTTCCACATACACATAATGGCCAGGATTGGCGTTTGTGTTGTGCTCTCCCAAACTGAAGTGACAGACACAGGGAAAAAAAAGAATGAAAAAAAAAATCTGTGAGATAAAGGTCGGAGATTGGATTGAAACTATGTTAGGTTTGACCTCATTGAGAAAACAAAGGTCATTGCCTGTCGGTCTGTAATGCACCGCTATGTAGCAGTGACTCTAGGTTAGCTTTAGCACTTTCATTCTGAAGCACAACAGCGTAGAGCAATTAATCAACTGACTGGGTCAAGAAATGATTATGACATGTGCAAGTACTCATAGACTAATAGGTCTTGTAGGCATAATGACATGGTTTTGTGGGCTTTTAACTAATTTGTTTGAGAGATATATGTCAGGAAAAAACTCATTTAAAAGGCACAAGAAAATTGCTCTTGGAAATTTTAAGAATTGTTGTCTAACATGGTACAAGAATGTTTTCTTTTACATTTTAAAAAAATTATAACTCGTGTTTTTCCGTCCCCAACTGCAGTTGTACCCCATGTTAAAAACCCATCGTCATCTCTGGTATAAATATTGTGATGTGACTCCTCTCATCCTCCAACCTCTGGAGTGAATATGTAAGACTTAGTCAGTGAATGTTCTGTAAGGATCAGTGTTTTTCTTTTTCTCTTCAAGATGAGGAAAAAAGAATATAAAAACAAAACATATAAACTTGTTGTAGGTGTATTAAAACCGTGGTACTTACAGTTTTGTGAGGTCTGCAATTGATAAATGGACCCTGTGTTTAATTGCATTATTAATTAATTAATTAAGGACCTGCTTTGAAGGCCTGGAGCAAAATATTGCAACTATGCAGCAGCACAGCATATCAAACAGTTTCTCCCTTTGTGCTCCAAAAAGAAATGAAGAAGAACGTACTTCAGTGATCAGTAATTAGTGAAAACCAATTTGACATGCTAGTCCATTCCTTGTTGGTTCACAGTGATGTTCTTTTGTAGCATCAGAAAAAAATGAAACATTGCTTTTGTCGTTTTTTATTGTTATTTACATGTTACAACAAAGAGCACAGACTTTGCTAATCATCACATATTTTTGGATACATACAGTATTTTAATGTTACGTTTGTTACAAAGTGAGTTGGATTCACAAACATCAAGAACATCCTCTTTCCCTTTTAGTCAGTGTTATGACCTCTATGACCATGTGTGAGTAAGTGTGTATTTGTGTGTGTGTGTGTGTGTGTGTGTGTGTGTGTGTGTGTGTGTGTGTGTCTTTGTGCGTGCGCGTGTGCGTGTGGTACATTGTTCGTACTCGTTTAACTTCCCTTTCTCATCATTCTAAACACGTCTCACTGCCACCTGCGGTGTGTCACGGTGTCAATTTTGCTGCATTCATGATGGATTATGGGGGCTCGTCCCTCTATGGTTGATCCTCTTGTTGGATATAGACCAGACTGATATGGGCCATGCAAGCCAGATGGACTACCAGTAGTAGAGGAGGAGGTAGATGGGTCCTAGTACAAGAACAAGGTCCTTGTAGTACTCATTGTTGGCATTAAAAAATCTAATAAAATTGAAACTTGAGTTTGTGGCTTGGTTCACATTTGGACAGTAAAAACACTATGCTGATATAGCACTTATACACTCACTGTAGCAATTAAAATTTCTTCTTAATGGTAACTGCATCAGATGGCACAAATGAAAAGGAGCTGCTCCCATCGTTGGAACAGTATATGGCACAAGACAAGCTTTGATTTGTCACTTGCAAGGTCAAACATTGGCCATTGGGATGGTCACTGTCACTGACCTCAATTGCGTGTCGATGAAATAGAAGGAAGTGAAGCACAATGATAACTGATTTTGTGAGCGCTGGAGGGAGATATTTTTGAAAGTCTGGACAATTTCCAACAAAACCCTTTCTTGTGTCTGGTAACCAGGTCTTATTCATTTCACTATTTACCCTTTGTGATTCAGTGGAAAAAAAATCTAAATATATGGGTGAATAACAAACTTGTATGAGTTTCGACTTACGTGGCAGCATTTATAAATAATGTATATAAATGTAAACCCTTTATATTCGATATGCACATCTAGTTTGTACATTGTAAATAGAAGGAGCAGGGTTAGTCAGATATTAAAAAAAGAAAAGATATGTAATAATTTTTAAAGTGCTTTTTAAAAAGCCTTCAATTTATGTCTTTATTTTCTGTTATCTCTGAACATTGAGTACATTGCTGGCAGTTATTGTACTGTAAACAATGTTGAAATAAAAAAGATGGAAATCCGGATGTTACTGAGTGTTTTTGTTTTGTTACTGAAAAAAACTCTGAATTCTTTGCACACAGATAAAATCGTTGTGCTACGCGTAATTACAAAAGAAAGCAAAAAGTGATATGTAACTACAAATAAAACTCCCAACAGTTCAACTAGGCCCAGCCGTGGCTCTAATGGCTGGGCACTGGACTGCTACTCCGGCGACCCGAGTTCGATTCCGGCCTGGTTAATTTGCCATACCTTCCCCTTCTCTCTCTCCCAACTTGCTTCCTGGCTCTCCTCCATTGTTCTATAGTGACAAATAAAGTAAAACAAACAAACAAACAAACAAAAGTGCAAGCTTGCTACACGTAACTACAAAAGAAAGCAAAAAGTGGTCTGTGTGTGTGTGTCTGTGTCTGTGTCTGTGTGTGGGGGGTGGCTGGATATGGGGGTAGGTGGTCAGTGGAGATCTTCCAGGCTAGTCCATGACATCCTCATTAGTAGTGATGAGTGGGCAGTGACATATGGCCCACACCATAGCCAGGACCACTACAACCTACTGGGGACTAGAGGCTTGCAGTGGAGGATGGACGGACAACCACATCAGAAGGAGATCAGCCATGACCTTTACGCCACAGGCAGATAGAATATACAGAATATACGAAAAAAAAATTATACAGATGCGAATCCCTCATGCAAATGACAACACAACACAGTTTCTATTCTTCACCAACAGATACAGAACAGGTTGCATTCTTAGGCTGCATCAGGGTGCATTGATATACATTATATGAGACTTATCTGTAGGCCTGCACTGAAATGGCACACACTTCAATTACTTTTTATGATCAATCTTGATAGGAAATTATGTCAGCCTGCCACTTGATCACACACAGACACCAGTTGTTTGGAGTTTGTACAGTATATGACTAAGGTCTGTTGACCTTTGTCTAATATCAAATGTTAAGGTGACATACCAATTTCACTTTCGCTTTCACTTTCAAGGTGGGTAATAAGTTAAGCCGACTTAATCAGTAATGGTATATGATATTATTTCCATATGAATTATTGAGACATTTTGACATGCCATAACCGTACGTTTGACCTGTATTTCGAATATCATTTAATGATGACTTTTAGTTGACTCGTTGACAGTGAGACATTGTTAATCTGTAGTAGCAATGTAATATAGGCTAATAATGATTATATATTACACTACATTATATTTTATTTTGCATTAGTGCACCCCCAGTCATAGTCATGTTCACGCTACGGATAGTAGTTATGCAGTAGGCCTACTAATTATCTTGTCTCAAACTGCTGAGTAGTATATTCTACAGATGCAGTGTTCAATGGTGACTCCTCAGGGAAAGGGGTAATGAACCAGCGAGGTGTGACATTGTTTACATAAAAACACAAGGGCCCTCTCACCAGCATGCGACCCGCTGTGGGGACACTCATCTGCTTCCCTGTCATTTTAATGTGTCTCCCAGTTGGCCCTTGCCCTCAGCTAATTACTCAAGAGAGATAAGAGGGGGTATTTTTAGCATTCATTGTTTTGCCCTTAATACTACATTGAAATTGTTTATTTACACAATTTATTTATAGCAGTTAAGTGCCTCGAGTCCTTTGGGCTGGTTTTGGGTGGCAGGAGGGCCATGGGGGCTACATGACCTGTGCTTTTCATTTTTTTCCTTCTCTTTACTTTCCTTGTGTTCTGTTGAGATGTTGAGATCATACGCTAAAGTTAGCCTGGTTTTACCAGACCACATTAATTACTTCGTAATTCCTCTTAGGTCTGGATCCTCTGTGCCCTGGAGCACTTGGGTGGGAAGAGTGAGCTCACCTCTGGTTTGAAATTAGCTCTGACCAATCGCTGACAGTTGACGCTCATGACGTATGATATTATGCTCCCAAGTGCGCTCGCTTATTATTGGTCGGTAACACCGGTCACCTGCAAAACTGACTGAAAAGCCTCCTCAGTAGGCCCTCCCCCAGAATTTAGTATTTATTAGATGCAATGTCCTGCATTTTAATCAAATTGTGTCCCGTTTCAGCTCTACACAGAACTGTACTTTTGTTTCTAAATAAAGGACGATTCCATATTTCGAGGGAAATATGTCACGGAGTGCTTGATTTCCTGGAGGTTGGCCTAGGCCTTGCCCAGGGTTGTAAGATCTGGTGGGACTCTGAACCTATAGAGTGGTATTGTTTTAGGAAGGCTTTGTGTAAGCAGTCATATATCATCTCTCTTTCCAACTCCTTTCTCATGGTTATTGATAAATGAGAATGAAAATATTAAGTACATGTTATATAATTTTACAAAATGTATCAATTCCAACATATCAGATCAAGTTCCTGCATGTGATCAAGTCAAGTCAAGTAGGTCAAGTCAAGTAGGTTTTATTGTCAATTTCTTTACATGCACTGGTCATACAAAGAATTTGAAATTACATTTCTTGCTTTCCCATACAGACATAGACTAATCTAGGTAAGGACATAGACAGTATAGACATAGACAGTACTTATACATGGACTTAAGACAGTATGGACATAGACAGTGCTCATACAGACATTTAAAGTGCAAGACTGGACAACAGAAGACTTGTAGAGGACATACATTAAGAGGTATTTGTTGTGCTTTTGTGCTTTTCCTAAAAAAAAAAAAAAGTCCTTTATAGCGTTCTGACATGGTAATAGTAGCATTTTGAAGAAAATAAATATTAAAAAAAGGTCTGTCAAGTACACCAGCAGCAGTGTGTGTGTGTGTGTGTGTGTGCGTGCGTGCGTGCGTGCGTGTGTTTGTGTGTGTATGTGTTTAGTGCAGGTAGAAGGTGCGGTGTGCGTCTTGTGTGTGTGTTCGTGTGTCTGTGTGTGTGTGTGTGTGTGTGTGTGTGTGTGTGTGTGTGTGTGTCAGTGTGTGTATGTTTGGGTTTAGTGCAGAAAGTGCAGTGTGCTTGTGTGTGTGTGTGTGTGTGTGTGTGTGTGTGTGTGTGTGTGTGTGTGTGTGTGTGTGTGTGTGTGTGTGTGTGTGTGTGTGTGTGTGTGTGTGTGTGTGTGTGTGCGTGCATGTTTTGAGTTAGTGCAGGTTGAAAGTTCAGTCACAAGTATAGTAGTGCAGGTGGAATGTTCAGTCGCAGATATGGTGGTGGGGGATGGGGGGGGGGGGTTGTCAGTGGCCTTGCTGGCTGGAGGCTGACAGTGGAGGGAGAGTGGGTTGAGTGTTCAGCATCTTGATCGCTTGGTGCATTGTGCTGCTCGCCAGCCTGGTGGTACGGGAACGGAGGCGCCTGTACCTCTTTCCAGAGGGCAGGAGGCTGAACAGTTTGTGTGCAGGGTGGCTTGTGTCTTTGATGATCATCAGTGCTTTCCGGGTGAGGCGTGTGGTGTACTCCAATGATCTTCTTCGCTGTGTTCACAACACGCTGGAGTGTCTTCCTGTTTTTCTCCGTGCAGCTTCCTCCCCACACTGTGATGCAGTTGGACACGACGCTCTCTATGGTTCCTCTGTAGAATGTTGTCATGATGGAGGGTGTAGCACTTGCCTTCTTTAGTTTGCGCAGGAAGTAGAGACGCTGATGGGCCTTCTTCGCCAGTGATGTAGTGTTGGTGGTCCAAGAGAGGTCGTCGCTGATGTGCACTCCAAGGAACTTGGTGCTGCTCACTCTCTCCACAGCATCGCCGTCGATGGTCAGTGGTGGCAGTTGTTTTTGGGCCCTTTGGAAGTTGACAACAATCTCCTTGGTCTTGTTGACATTCAGCAGGAGGTGTTGTCTTTGCACCATCTGGCCAGCAGGTCTACTTCTTCTCTGTAGTGAGTCTCATCGCCCTTGGTGATGAGGCCCACCAGTGTTGTATCATCCTTCCTCCATCATCCGTGATGTGATAAGCCTTCACAATATACTTTTGTCTCGTCATTAAAAATATAGGCCTATATGTCTTTAATCCTGTCAGAGCCATCTTCATAAAGGTAATGGTAGCCTAGGTCAGGCCTGTTATTAAAAAATAAATGGTGATGATAACCTGTTTGATGTGGGATATTTCCTTACACTAGGCCTGGCCCACATTAAAACCCCTTAGCGCAGACAGAGCCTATGCTGTAATCTTAGGCTACTGTCATCAAAATTGTAATGGCTATGTCTTAATCTTCTACTTAAGGATCGCGGTACTGTCATAGCACTATTGTTATGATGTGGTTGAGTATTCTCAGCAAATAGGCTCGCCGGCAACCCCATCTGCAGTTAGACCCAAAGTAGGCCTACTCCAGTGGTCATTTAGAAAATCCACATGAGGGCAATGTTGAGCCACAACCTTACGTTGGTATTCTGCAGGCTTCAGGGAATCTGACATGAGCATCATACATCTTTACATTGTTTGGGGGAGCAAATGGTTGGCAAATATTCGGACTCATCAAAAGCAAGTAGGCTATTAGACACATAGCTACATAGGCATAAAAGCTACTTTTCGCAAAATTTCAAAAGGCATAGCCTATCACAAATTCAATTAACAAAACGCGGCATAGGCCAGGCTATAACACAAGGTGAAGAAACTGGAAACAGGAAAGAATGGATACAAAAATTAATCAACTTGCAGTTTTCAGTCAATATTGATTTAAGGTTGCTGTTAGGCGAACAGTGTTAGGCCTACAGTGTTACCGCGCATGCTTCCTACATGGGGACATTAATAAGCAGCGTAATTTTCTTAAATACAAAATGGGAGGATAATAGGCCTACTTTAATAGTGAGATACATAGGCAGATTATTTGATAGTCTTCTCGACACTACCCAAAGGAAACACCACTAACTGATGTGCCTACATATCCCATCAACCCAAAGAAAGTGGGCGTTGTGGCAGAGGGCTGGCTGTTCGCGACCCAGAAGCTTACTAAACTGTCTACAGCTCTTCTAGCGGAGAGGAACTTCGGGTGTGGCGTGGCAGCGCCGAAAACACAGAAATAAATCACAACGTGTTGAAACGAATCGACTACCTAACGGTGTCTGTGGATACGGATGAAACCGGAGAATTGAACATCATTGCAGCAGGCTAAAATCCATCAGCGGTGTCGTGGAGAGAAATTTATCTCAGTCGGAGTCAGATTTTAACCAGTCGAGTCTTCCACACCGAACTTCGGTGGTCCATTTCGTTGCTGTACCTGACACACGCGAGAGGTTTGTCTTGGATATTTGAAGAACTTTTTGGATGTGTTGATGTGTTTTTAAACATTTTAAAGGGAGATTCTTCCAGTTGTGACAAACAGCTGGTGCGCTCCACTACTACTCATTGGATAAACCATAATTGCGACTCACGATTTTTCTAAACTGTGATACGTCGGTGGAATATTAATTGCGCCTTTCTTCTGGTGTAGGCTATATAGCCAGAAGTGTTGGATTCCCTTCATAGGTTAGTCAGAACGTTGGAACTTGCTCTTTTACACACAAGCTCACTTTTAAAGTGGCTTGTTGGTGAATTTTGAAGTGCGCGCAGTAAAAGAGGAAGTTACAGTTTACAACACAAGTCACGGAACCGTGCTTTTGGTTTAACAAAAAAGGTGTTCCATTGCCTGGCAAAACTTAGCCCCCCGTGGCCTGACTACCCCGTTTCTCCAATCCTATCCCAACCATCAGGCGCCCTGAAGCGTGCACTTGGAACCATGGGCTGTACTGTCAGTCAGGAGGACAAGGCAGCCGCCGAAAGATCCAAAAACATTGACAGAGGTCTTCGAGAGGATGGAGAGAAGGCAGCTAAGGAAGTGAAACTGCTGCTCTTGGGTAAGTAACACTTCCCCTTCTGATGTGCATTGGCCAACACCGTTTGGTCACCCGAACCCAGGCCTGTGCGTAAAGCGTAAACTGTGAGAGAATGAGAATGGCATGTTCTCTTGCTCTCCTTTTGTGTTGTGATGTATAATATTCCACTACGCACACCATGAATGAAAGTTCTCAAATTACATTTCGGTTTCATTCACTCGTTGAAGTGATGTTCTCCCACAATGGCAGAGTCTACTTAAATTCTCCCACCTCTCCATTTAACGTCAATAAAATCGGCTATTCCCTCAAGTGCTTCTCCTTTGTAATTGTAGGTGGGCGTTCAGGTGCTTCATCCTCTGTAGGCTGCCAAGTCCTGGAATGTTGACAGGCATGACGCCTACTGTTAACACGTAGGCATACACTATTTTTTTTAAAGTGAATAAGAAATACAAATTCATGGTTTAATGCCGCATTTGTACTGTAACGTTCTTCTCCTGACTTTCCGACAAAGCTGTGGCGCGCGCAGCAGTTTCAAGGCTATTTGTGGTGTGTTGTGACACTGGCGCATTATGTTGACATAGTTGGGTAATCTTGGTCAGTCCTCTTCGTGGAGATTCCAGCTGTTTGTCACGAACCCTATCTAACCTTCTTGGTCATAGCGTACTACACCCCTCCAAGTTACCTCAGCAGCCTTCTCTCAAGGCTGACATAAAATATCACTAGATCGATGTTGTGATATAAAAGACGTTCTGTCAACAGACACCATGTCGTTTACGTGTTACTACCCTCTACCATTAAAAAAACAAAGCTATTCTAATTTGTATTGTTGTTCGAAACCTCCTGTTCCACTGTCAGTCCCTAAAGAGACGATACATCATAGTAGTAACTGACTTTACCTTCATGTCCATGTATACTTTTATTGGACATACCATAATCACTGAACACGCTTCATATCTTAATATTTATACTGGAGATAAGAAGACATTACTCTTGATTCATTCTCGATGAGCTCAAACCCCTCAAAGAGAGAAGTGGTCTTTATCTTTTAAGCTTTTTTGTAAATCGATTATACATCACTGACCTGGCGTGTGAGGCGGCCGGTTATACAGTAGAAGTGGAGACTAGCCACATAGTTTGTAGATCTGTCATCCTGTATGTGTGTGCCTGGGAAACAAGGTTGTTTGCTGGCCTGTTTCATGCGCCTTTGTGGGCAGGGGAAAGAGCCAAAACACATACGCACGCACGCACGCACACACACAAGCACACATGGAGAGTTCAGTTTGGCCTCTTATCATGACATTATTTTGACAAACACAGGGCTCCTGTAGAGAGAGAGGAGATCTGAGTAAGCTCTGGGGCCAAGCAGAAGCGCACGGCCAGCCAAGACTAGATCTGGGCCAAGTGGAGACATTATGACTACAGTTTGGCAGAGGATCATCTCGCTCTCTCTAGCTCTCACTCTCACTCTCACGCTCTCTCTCTCTCTCTCTCTCTCTCTCTCTCTCTCTCTCTCTCTCTCTCTCTCTCTCTCTCTCTCTCTCTCTCTCTCTCTCATACACACACACACAGGTGTATGCATTGTGTATACATAGTATTGAGCTCCACAATAGCAGAACCATAACATTCAACAGCTCTCCCTGGATCCAGCAGGAAGGGTTGTAAAGGAGGTCTGCTGATTACAATCTGGGCTAATGAATTGTTATGTAAACACTACCTACCATTCACCGCATAAAACCCATCGCACAAGGATGGAGGACAGCGAACTGACTGGGGGTCACTCTCCTCGGTCATAAAGTCTCTTCCTGGCTGCTGAGGGTTGGCCCTGGACCTGTGACAAATTGATAACTAATCAGGCCAAGGGGCAGGTGAAGTCGAAGCTCCAACAGCTGTGTGTCATGTTCACTTTTTGTTCTTCCTCCAAGATAATGGTAATTGCTGCTGTCCGTCCGCTGATGAACTAACAATGCTTCATTTGCACGGTTAATAGCCATAGACAATTGGCCTCTTATCTCATACCAGTTTTAGAGCATTGTGGGTTTGGCCCTGCCGTGGTGCTAATGGTTGGGCACTCGTCTGCCATGCAGCTGACCCGGGTTCAATTCCGGCTCGGGTTCTTTGCCAGGCCCTTCCGCATCTTTCTCGCCCGACTCACTTCTTGTCTCTCCCCCACTGTCCCATCTCGGGGAAAAACTAATAAAGGCTTGAAAAGCCCCAGAAATACTTATTGTTTTTTTTAAAGAACATCGTGGGTTAAATGAGTTGCCAGCACAAGGATGTGAAGCACAGGGACTCAGGAAGTTGCGTCAGAAACACATCGGTTAACAGGAAAGGGCTATCTCTCTGTCTGTGTATCTGAGTTTCCCGGTACAGTCATCTTCAAAGATGGATCTCGTGGTTTGAAAAAAAAAAAACAATTTGCAGCTCCCCGCTTCATCATTTTGGTCTTTGTGTGTGATGCCAGTCGTGTGTGTGTGTCTTGTGTGTGTGTGTGTGTGTGTGTGTGTGTGTGTGTGTGTGTGTGTGTGTGTGTGTCTTATGTGTCTGCTGTTCCTGGAAACAGTGTTTAAGCATCAGTCAGGGTGGCATTTAAAATATGGCACCTTCAAAGTGAGAAACGTGCACATGACTGAAGGCCCTGTGATTGCTGCTCTCCACTCATCTCTCCTTCAAGCCACAATGAGAGAGTGAGCAGTGGTGAGTGCAGGGGGAGGAGGAGGAGTAGGAGGAGGAGGAGTTGGTGAGTGTTGGCCATATGCCCTGTGCTGTCACAGTTGACACCAGGCGCTCCCCAGTTATTTGAGGTCTTAATTACTTTTTGTTGTCCACCCGATCTGCATTGTAATCAGTTAAATGACTCGCTGCCGCAAAGGGTTAGGCTTGGGGTGGTGGTGGTGGTGATGGTGGAGTGGTGGTGGGGTGTTGTTGTTAGCAGTGATTAAAAAGCAGATTTCTCTTTTGGTCTGTAAGCTTTAACGCTTGATGCCGATGTGCTTTTGACAGAGAGAGACCCATATTTACAGTCCCAGAGAAACAGACTGTCAGAATGAATTAGGGTGCCCTGAAGTGAGGAACATGACACTGGTTGTTGTAGTTTGCTCCACTTCACTCCTCTTTGGAGTGTAAATGGCACATAGGATACAGAACTATGAATTGGAACACACACACACACACACACACACACACACACACACACACACACACACACACACACACACACACACACACACACACACACACACACACACACAGTGACCATAAGGCCTGGGTGTCTGCTCCAACTCGGGCTTACAGTATGTTGTCCCATGTCTTGCGGGGTTGGCTGGCATGATGTACTCTAGTACCCGGGCCGGCAGTCTTGGAGCTGGCTTTGGAAATGAGCAGGGGCAGGAGCAAGCCTCCTCGCTGCTACAAGGCCTTTTCCATTTGGCCCGCCGAGGAGCCCAGTTAAAGGGGGCTTCTGCTGTCATGGAAACCTGGCCCACAGCTGAGAAACAAAAAAGTTTCCTTCTGCCTTTGTCACCTCCTCCTCTTCCTCTTCCTCCTCTTGTTCCTCCTCTTTTCCTCTCCAAGGAAACGAGGAATTAAACAAAATAAGTGAATCAGGGAAGGGGAAAACGTGAGGGCCTTCAGTCTTCCTGCTACCTTCCTCTTCCTCTTCCTCTTCCTCCTCCAAGTGAGTGGGAGAAGTAGAAAAAGTGAAGCCTGTCGTTGGTTAGGGCCTTCAGTCTTTTTTTCCCTTTCCTCTTTTTTCCACTATCCCTCACACAGACTTCAAGAGTTCATGGAGTGGTCTGCTCAGCTTTGGTAGAGGAAGGGTTGACTATTTGTGGGAATGTGTTTGTACTGAGTACTGTATGTCGATGTGTGAAATGTGAATTGAATGGGGGATCGAACAGAACTTGCATAGTTGAGTCCATGTTCCTAATGGGTTTTTTTTGGTGCATGGAATATAGCCTGGGTGCTGCTAAACGTATAGCCCGCTCCCTCTTCCTATTATTTCTCCCTTCCTTTCGTGCACTCCTTGTTCTGTCAATCTCTCCCTCTCTCTCTCTCCGTTTTCGTCTTTCGGTCTCTCACTTAGTGGAGGTTTTTGAACTTTGCTCCGAGTGTAATCCTCCGCAGGGGCCTATGCTCCAATGAATTCCACCAGCGTTTGCACCATTTATTTGAATCTGTTTTTCGGTTTTTCTAAACGTCCGCCTCCCCCCTCCCCTCTTCTCCACTTCTTTTTCACTTCAACGGCGATGGAAATTTCCCTTGGCAGCATCCTCCCTCTGGACATTAGTGCCTTGGAGTCTCTCTCTCTCTCTCGATCACAGAGCATGTCGCAACATTCCGGTCCCTATTACTCCACTGTCAAACTATCTTGCGATTCACTTAACATACCTCTGTGGCTAAACGTAGTACCAGCGTTTTCTAGAGTTTGCAGCAGCCCCGCGCATGTCATATTTATGTGATCTAGTCAATATATTAAAAATATCTCCGTATGTGAAGACTGCCTCGGGGCAATGGGAGTGTTCCTCCTCCACCAGAGCTGAATATTTTATTGTTTGTTTTCACAACAAGTTTTGTGATGCAGGCAATGAAAGGGGAGCAGGCTACTGCTGCTCCACAAGGGAGGCATGAAGGAGCAGATTGAAAGACTATGACAGCAAGTGTCTCCAAGGAGTGGTCCTTGTTGGAGAAGTGTGTGTGTGCATGTGTGAGTGTGTGAATGCATGCGTGCGTGCGTGTTTGAATGCGTGCGTGTTTGAATGCGTGCGTGTTTGAATGCGTGCGTGTTTGAATGCGTGCGCGTGTGAATGCGTGCGCGTGTGAATGCGTTTGCACGCGTGTACGCTTGCTCGCTCCCTCGTATGTGTGTGTGTTTGCCTCTTTTCGTGTCAGAGTGCTTGTGTGCCTGTAAGCCTAAGCTCCTGTTTAGGTGACCATGCCTGGCTGAGCTTGACTGCACTGCTGTGACAGGATAGTGACAGAAAATGAACTCTGAACACACTCTCATCTCCTCTCCTCTCCTCCTGTACTACGCCCGTTACAGGAGTCAGGCTGACTGACTGCCAACTTGCCTCTGTGCTTGCCTGCCTGCTTGCCTCACAGGGCCTCTGACCACTTTTGCCGGGGCCCAGGACAAAATCATCTGAAAGGGCCCCCACCTCTGAATACATACAAAGTAGTGGCGACCAATTTTTGGGCTCCCTCTCTCCCTGGGCACAGGACGGCATACCTGTTTGTCCCCCCTGGCCGGCAGGGTTGCCTGACAGAGCAGAAATGGGAGTCCCGACAGTAACTCTGTGCCTCATTGTGCAACTGTTTTTAAACTGGTATTTAAATGGGGGAGGAGTATTGGAGTATTGGTAAAACTCATGCACATTTCACATGCATATCTTCACACTCATTTGTGTGCATCACACACACACACACACACACACACACACACACACACACACACACACACACACACACACACACACACACACACACACACACACACACACACACACACACACACACACACACACAGTGCAGCACTTGTGCACACTAGACATTTGAGGGGTTTGTGAGGGGAATTCTTAGTGATCTGGTGAAGTGTTTTGTTGTTGTGAGCTGAGTGGTAAGCTATGGGATGTGTGTGTGCACAGTCACAAGTGGAGTGACACGGTTAAGTCAAGGGACACCGAATTCCTTCGCAGAACAGACACGGTCACAGGACGCGGCCATGCGTATGTATACAGTACAGAACACGTGAGGACATGAGGATGAGTGATGATGTCCTCCATCCAGTCCAAAACAGTTTGGGGACTGAAAAGACGACCAGTGTGTGTTTTTACGTGTATATTTTTCACATCTCGCTGAGCTGCCTGCCTACCTGTTACCTTTTTGTCTCTGCCTTGGTGATAGTTAAACGTGAGAAGCGTCTCTCTCTCTCTTGCTCCCTCCATCCTGCTCCCTCTCTCTCTCTCTCTCTCTCTCTCTCTCTCTCTCTCTCGGGCTCTCTCTCGGGCTCTCTCTCGGGCTCTCTCTCTGGTTCTCTCTCTCTCGGGCTCTCTCTCTGGTTCTCTCTCGCTCTGCCTGCAGTGAGCAAGCAAGCGGACCATAAGAGCTGAAGAGATAATTAAATAATGAACACACCTCTGGACCCTCAGGGTCATGTCAGTCCACAGTCCCTCATACCGATCAGTGGTGAAAATAACCTTCTGAACTTTTACAAGCCACTGATTTACTCACTAATAATAATTCATTTCAATAATTCATTAATTTCATTTCATTCACACTTTGGCCGTCAGATTGAGTACATCGACATCCCTGCTCTGCCTTCACAGTCATGGTGCTGTTCATACTGTTCGGAAATGTTTTCCTAGATTACCCCTTTTCCCTTTTCATGTATGACAAGTGCCATTTTCTTAGGTGTAATGAATACTTAAAATTTGATGGCGGCGGTGGCAAGTATTCATGAAAAGGTAACATTTGTGAATGGGCAGCATAAATTCTGGAAAGAAACTGCTAAAAATATTACACCTTCAAGCCAGATTGTGCACCTTTTGTCCCTGCTACCTCTCCTGTCCTGCCCCTGGTGTGGTGGCGGCTAGGGCTCTACGCTTTAGAGATGCACCGATACCACTTTTTTGAAAACCGATACAAGTACGAGTACATTAATGTGTGTACTTGCCGATACCGAGTACCGATACCGATACCTTTTACCACCAAAATACAATACCTTTTTATTGTCCATTTCCATGTAAATTTAAATGTTAGTAAATGTATGAGGTGGCACTTTTTTCCATGCTGCTTTCAAGTCCACAGACCGTGACAAGATTTTGCATTGTTTTGTGTAATAGCAGTATCGTTCCTGGTATCGGCAAGTGCTTGACGAGTACGAGTACGAGTATAATGAGCAGTATTGGGTGCCGATACCAGTATCGGTATCGGTGCATCCCTACTACGCTTCTATCCCCACTGACTACTTGAATGTCTTTAGTGGGCCAGACGGATTGCTGACAGAGCACCTCTCCTCATCCTGTCTGTCTACTGACTGTTGTCACATTGTGTCACATTGTGTTTCATCCCGTGTCCTCCCAAGTCACGCACTTGCCCCGGGTGGCTCTTCTGCATGTCACGCTAGATTGCATGGCAGTTGCCACTGATGTGGCACGCCTTTGCTGCGCACTAGGAAGCAGCTTGTTCCCTGCTGGAGGCAGTGTTATTGATTACAGCTAAGACTAATAGAACTGCTCTTTGATTAGTGATCAGGTGTCACAGGTAATGTGTAGAGCAGTTTATCTGGAAGCAGTTTTTGCCATTGGAGGGATGGGGTTGGAGTTGTTTGCTCTTCATGAATGCGTAACTTAATGTAATTGTAAGTTATTTTATTGTATTTTTTACATTTTCTTTTTGCTTGTTAAAGCACTTTGATCCAACTGTTAGTAATACATTGTGTTGCGATGATGATGACGATGACTGTTAAGGTAAATGTAAAAAGTAAGAAATACCTGCTCACTGACTAGAAATTGACCTGCATATTCAATTCCATTTTTTCTAAATACAGTGTTTTGTAGTGTTACGGAACCATTTGGATTTGACAGTGTCGTTTTTTTCTTTGAGAGAAAAGGTCATTTTTGTTCACTTATTTGACATGTGACTTGTGCATTGTGGGTTCTGGGAAAGGTTAATCATCCAGTACACCTTTTGAGTTTTGTTCTCCCCTCTGAATGACCTACGATTTGAGTTTTTGCATTATAAAGTCAATCTTAATGCCTCACCTCTCTCTCTCTCTCTCTCTCTCTCTCTCTCTCTCTCTCTCTCTCTCTCTCTCTCTCTCTCTCTCTCTCTCTCTCTCTCTCTCTCTCTCTCTCTCTCTCTCTCTCTCTCTCTCTCTCTCTCCAGCAGCTTTCATTAGTGTACATATTAAATACTGATCCCATTAATCATAAGGGTTCTGAAAGACTTCAGCGGTGTGTGTGCGTGTGCGCAATCTGTGCGCCCAGCTTGCACGCGTGCCTTTGAAATCAAGACCGGTCCATTGGGCAAAATGTGTCTTTAGGGCTCCACGGTTGGGCAGTGTTGGGCAGGCGCTCTGCGTATTTCCATTGAAGGCGGGGGTTAATTCTTAGAAATGGTCCTGTGAATTAGGGCCTCAGGGACAAGCCCCCCCACTCTTCTCGCCTGCTGGTTAATAAGTGCTCTTGTTATGGATCTGCCCCAAAACACAAAATGTCCTCTGCTGTGAAACAACTCTCATTCAAAGCCTCTTATTGTGAAATGTGAGTGTTATTTCGATCACTGATACACACACGCGCACACACAAGGATACTTGCACTACAGAATTGATTGAATTCTGCATTGCTTAACGTGTGCGTGTGCGTGTGCGTGTGCGTGTGCGCGTGCGCGTGCGCGTGCGCGTGCGCGTGATTCTTAACAAGTTCTCCTTGCTGATGAGTAACTCAATACTCATTTGCTATGGAGCATTGATTTAAGCATACTTGCTTAATTATTTCTATGAAACATTTTGCACTTTCTCTCACCTCTATTCGATTGCATTCTCTCTCTCTCTCTCTCTCTCTCTCTCTCTCTCTCTCTCTCTCTCTCTCTCTCTCTCTCTCTCTCTCTCTCAGCTGTTTCTGATGATGACCTTTTAGTACATCCCATGTTATGTACACAACAAGATCAGCGTTTATCTGTCCGGGAATAAGCCAACCACTGGGAGATGGATATGTGTGTGTGTTTGTCCAGTTTGACAGCACGAATAAGTCTAATACCCAAGACTCTTCACATGGGTGTGTATGTTCTCAGAACCGGTTGAGTCACAAGCACTGTGTCTTCATTTGAGGCGGACACTCTTTGAAGTGCTGCTGATGTTGCCAATTACATCAGAGTTGTGTGCCAAGCACTGTC
Source organism: Engraulis encrasicolus (assembly GCF_034702125.1). Lineage (NCBI taxonomy): Eukaryota > Metazoa > Chordata > Actinopteri > Clupeiformes > Engraulidae > Engraulis > Engraulis encrasicolus. The sequence goes on along the minus strand of NC_085870.1, from coordinate 43,531,896 downwards.
ATATTTGGAAAGTGCCTACTAATCCGACAAACCCAGCCTTAACTTGACATTCAGCCGAAGGGGGGGGTGCTCACCTCAATTTTCTCTAGGTGTCATTTCAACATGACACGAGATGAAGGCACACAATTGAAAAGTTTTATGGTTAAATAAAAACATTACATTTCTAAATTCCTGATTCCACTTTTGGACTATTGTATTAAACTCAAGGCAGAGGATCAGCCTGTCACGTTAACTGCCAATTTACACTCTGTGGTTGCTAGGCAACGACACAGAGGAGCAATATGGGAAATGCTCCATAGGCCAGAAGACTGTCCCCTTCCACAAACACTTAAATGGCCATGCTATGATAGGCTAGAGGTATTTCGACAACTCATAACTGTAGCACTGCACTCCGAGGTGCCTAGACCCTTAATTGAGACATAGCCAACATATCAGACAGACCAGCAGGCCACATCTCGTGCCATATGCAGCACTGTGCAATAACATGATGTCAGGTGTCAAGGCAGTCTGAGGTGAGTGCCGGCTAACTATACACGTTTATGGTAGTTAGCTAGTAAGTGCTTTTGGGTGCCTTGAAAATGGCTGTGTCAATAAACACTGTGTGCTAGTGCTGCTGAGAAGTGGTGCGAGCCGAGTGGGATGGGTTTTTGTGGTGTTTGACTTGTTTGTGTTGTGTTTATCCCACGTGTCACAGCTGTTGGCATAGCGCTGCCCCATGCCAGGCCAGTTGGCAATGGTCGTGGCTTTTTTTTTTAGTCCTGGATGTGTTGCCGCATGGATAATTTTGCTGATGGGGGGTCCTGGCCCCATGTCTTCCCTCTGGCCCTCTTCTTGATTGGGGTGCTCTGACCTCCATGTGGCAACATAAACAAACATCTGCTTATGTGTGTGTGTGTTTGTGCGTGTACTGTGTGTGCTTGTGTATTTGTGCTTGTGTGCTTGTGTGCGTGCGTGCGTGTAGTAGCAGTAGTTTCTTTAGACAATTTTCCAGTTCTTTCTTCCTTTCACTTCTAAATTCTCTCTCTCTCTCTCTCTCTCTCTCTCTCTCTCTTTCTCTTTCTCTTTCTCTTTCTCTTTCTCTCTCTCTCTCTCTCTCTCTCTCTCTCTCTCTCTCTCGCTCTCGCTCTCGCTCTCGCTCTCGCTCTCGCTCTCGCTCTCTCTCTCTCTCTCTCGCTCTCTCTCTCTCTCTCTCTCTCTCTCTCTCTCTCTCTCTCTCTCTCTCTCTGTGCTTATTTCACATGCACAAAAACATACACATGCCCAGCTAAATGTCCCCACATACACTCTAGATAAAGTGGTGGACACAGACTCGGCTCACTAATCTCCCCCAATTTGAGAGAGCGCAGTAGAAGGCAGGGAGAGCGGGAGAGATGGAGAGAGGGAGAGCAGTGAAGGGAGAGAGAGACGGCCGTTACACAGGTACCCAGAGGGCCATGTGTGGGAGCTTTTCATCAGACGCTATTCATCCCGCACTGAAAGACATCCATTCACCACCAGTAGTCCCTCAGATTCAGAGTCAGGGGCGAGGGTAGCCTGTGCAATGCGTATGGCTCTCACCCGTAAGCCCCCTTTCCAAAGATGCAGAGCAGTGTGTGTGTGTGTGTGTGTGTGAGTGAGTGGGGGGAGGGCAGGGCTGGAGGGAGCTTTTAAAAAATCAACCGCGTCTGCATATCTCTCCAGTCCACAGAGACCTTAAGAGACCTACATAAATAGTCACCCAACTCGAAGGGGGCAAGGAGTCCCCCCTCCCTTTCCCCAACCTTTACTTTCCCATTACCATTTTAGCAGGCTGCATATTTCTCTGGAATTCCTCCGTTTGCTGGTTTTGTTTTTCTTTCTTTTTCTTCTTCTACCACTTCTTTTGACTGACATTTGGGACTCGGCGCGGCCTGTTAGCACAGTGACTCGGTGACAGTTTCCTGTTTGGCCGTGCTGAGAGCTGTTTAGCTCACTAGGCTAGAGCAGAGGAGCGGAGGAGTCACTCCGTGGCCACGGCTGTGTGGTGCTGCCTTACAGCCTTCTCCTCCAGATTCAGTTCCAGACTTCACAAGATTCAACAGCTTTTTTATTCTCATTGACAAATAAATTTGACAAGGAAATTGTGTTTTGGAATACACCGTATTCGGGGATGCTACGTCTATGCGCACCGCCACATTCTATGCGCACCACCACAAGGCCTGCACACCACAGACATGTGAGCAATGAGCATGAGCTCACTGCACTGAGAACTCTGATACTTGTATGGGGTTCTTTTTGGATGGTGCTTGTATGGTGTGTTTTTTTCATTCTGCAAGTTGACGTCATCATAGCACCCGATGATGATGATGATGATGATGATGATTTTATGACCGCACACTTGAATTATAAAGTGTTCTCTCTTTGTCCGTCACCCAGGCAGTGGAGGTGCACAGCTTTTTCATTTCACCTATATAGGATGATGATGGTGATGCCCCCTTGTGTCGTGTCCCCAAGGTCATGGCTGTTTGCCAGTAGATTGGGCGTCAGGACAAAGCAAAAGTGTTTTGTTGGTGCGTGTGCTGTGCGTGTGTGCATCGGCTTGACCTGAAAGTCCTCAGTGCTATAATGTTTGAAGGCTTTCAAGGTTGTTGTTGCGCCACCATTTGCGTTTTTGTTTTTGTATTTATGTGTGTTTGTGTGGGTGGGTATTGCTGTGTGTGTTTTGCCGCCAGATTGTGTGTGTGTCTGTTTGTCTGTGTGTGTGTCTGTGCCCAAGCCTCTCTGTGTGAAAGGGAGCGTGAATATGTCCTACTGATGAAATGTCTATGCAACACACACACACACACACACACACACACACACACACACACACACACACACACACACACACACACACACACACACACACACACACACACGGTGACTTGCAGCTGAATTCACAGCCACACGTCCGAGGTCAGAGTTCAGCCCATCAGATTGCTTTCATGCTTTCAAGGAACAGAAAGAGGGAAAGAGATGGAGAGATAGAGAGCGAGAGAGAGAGAGTGCCTGAGGGAAGTGATGTCCCCTCTCTGTTATTATTAAATACATGTGTGGTGTTGTAGCTCCGTGCCATAGTCCCACCTCACCACCCCACCTAACCACCACCCCTCTCCTGCCTCCATCACAGTGCCTCTGAGTAATGAGTTCTTCGCTTCCTCTATACATGTGGGGGTCACCGCGTCATTTCCTGTCAAGGAAAGATAGCATTAGCACGGTCGGGCATACATGAAGCCAGTATGTCCCCTCCACCCGCCACCAAGATCACCCATAGGAAGGGTCAGACACATACATGGGGAGTGGGGGAGGCAAAAAATGAACGAAAAACTGAGAGGAAAGGAAACGGGGTTAAAGGGTAGGAGGGAGAGTGTTACTTTGAGCTGGAGGCTGCATGTGTGGAGGTGTTGCAGGCAGGCAGGCAGGCAGGCAGGCAGGCAGGCAGGCAGACAGGCAGGCAGGCAGGCAGGCAGACAGGCAGGCAGGCAGGCAGGCAGGCAGGCAGGCAGGCAGTCTGTCAGTGGTAAAGCCCTATATGTGCTCTCTGTAGAGTGTCAGGCTTTCACCTCTGGCTGGGAGAGAGGCATGGGCAGAGGGAGGCAAATATGAGAGAGACACAGAGACGGAGAGAGAAATCGGTAGTGAGCGGGAAAGTTAAGAGGAAGAGAATGAGCGAGAGAAATCTGTTGTGAAAGGGAAAGTTAAGAGAGAGAGGGGGAGAGAGAGAAATCGGTAGTGAGAGGGAAAGTTACAACTGAGAGAGGGAGACGGGGACCGATGCAGAGAGACCGTGGTAGCTACACAGATGGAGACGGAGTGACACACAGAGTGGGGGAGAGAGATGAATAGAAACAAGGGACATAAAAAGTCAGTCCGACAGAGAAATTGGTAGAAAGGGAGGTCAAAGTTGGGAGAGGGAGAGAGACATAGGCGGAGTGACATACAGACAGAGAGAGACGAGGAGAGGTGGAGCGAGAAATGGAGATGGAGAGAGAGATGGGGAGGGCGGTGGCCTCTTGATCAGATGACTGAGCACGGGGACGGGCCCTTTGCTGCAGCCCCTGGTGCCGGCCATGGCGTCTCACAGTGGGGAGTGGAGGTGTTGGCGGGAGATGATGGATGTTGTGAGGGACTCCGCCAAGGGCCTCATCACTCATACACCCATTTATTGGCTCCATTTCCTTCTCTCTACCTTCATCCCTCTTTCTCTCTGTTTATCTCTCTCGCTTTCTTTCTCTCTTGCTCATTCTCTCTCAGCTTTTCTCTCTCATTCGCTCTCTTTCGTTCTCTTTCACTCTCTCTCTCTCTCTCTCTCTCTCTCTCTCTCCCTCTCTCTGTTTTCTCACTCACGATGAGGGTGGAATTGTTTTCCTCCGAGTGTATTTTACATCTGATGTGCAATGCGTGATGCAATTGAGCTACAATACCATGTTTCATCGCAGCTTTATGAAGGGGAATTATTACGCAAACGTTTTGGGGAATAAAAGCTTAAGATGTGTTCTGCACAATTTTATCTCCATTTTTTATCCTTCTTTGGGGCATGCTACTGAAACTCAGCACTGTGCGTCAGCCTTGTCCGGCAAGACCCCCTGAGGTGCTGTGGACAGATAACGGGCTCGCTGGAAATTAGTCTCTGAGCCAAGGGTAAAAGGAAGGAAGGGTGGGTGTGTGTGCGTGCCTGACTGTGCGTGCGTGCGTGCATGCTTGTGTGTGCGTGCATGACTGTGCGTGCGTGCGCCATGCGTGCGCGTCTGTGTGGCGATCAGGATGGAGAGAGAGAGAGCACTGATCAGTGTGTCTGATAAGGCCTCCAGCCAGAGAGCCTCCACTGCCCAGCCAGCCCCATCCTTCCCTCCCGTGTGCCAAATCCTTTATTCGCGGCCCATGTCATCTAGCTTCTCGCCTTTTAGTTCTCCCTCATGATGACTACAGGACCCTTATGAAGTCATTATTCTGGCCATGCTGTTTAACCCTTTAGACCTTAGCTTAACGGGTCAAAGATGTACCCGAATTGTCAACTCTGTTAAATGTACTAAATAGCCATAGAAGCTGCAGCCAGTCTTAGAGGTTGTGTTGCACAGATGCTGCTCTTGTCCTAAAGGGTTCAACAGGCCACATGCAAACAATACAAAAAGTTAACTCGTTTCTGACTGACGGTCCAACCATCTGATCAACTGATTGAGCGGTATATGTGTTCATGGGGTCGCTGCACACGGCCAAAAAGCCATCTTTCTTTTACCACATCAGCCATTGTGTAGCTTGTCTTATCGAAAATTTGTTTGACTAGTTTGACGGAGAGATGCTACTTTGAAGAATATTAAATAATCAGTCATCATTACACACTTGTGCTACAGTTCATGTACAACTTTTTGCACGTGTAGCCATAGGTCTAGCACCATTACACTGTTAGAAAATATTTTCTTTTCTGATTTGAGCCAACAAACAAGATTTTCATTTTAAATTTTTTGTTAAGTAAACAAAAGCTCTCACTTTCTGCCTTGTCATTTTGGTTTCATGCCGTTACACACTGACACCCCCCCCACACACACACACACACACACACACACACAAACACACAGCTGACCTCTAGACACAGCTGACCTTAACCCTGTGACCTCTGTCATTGTTTCCTGTCTCGGCCATGCGGGTGGTAGCCGAGACTCCGCCTGGCTAATTAGCACTAAAATGTGTTTACGGCCACTGCTTTCGCTTGACTGCACCATGCTACATACTGTAATGCAATTGCACTCTGAACGCAGAATCAGTTAATTGGCCTGTTTGAGTCAGACGTTCTGCCAAACCTTGCTCACCAGACAGGGTCTGATCCAGCCTAACTTGTTCAAATGTGTTTGCGCCACAGTACCACGTTTCAAAGCAATGGCTTTTTTAAGATTGAGTTTCTTGAAACTCTAGGAGGTACTCTAAGCTCCATCGGACGAAAGAGAAAGTTTGGGGAAAGTGAGGGCTACCCAGAGGACTCCAATTTTGTGTTAGCAAAAATAGAATGAACTCTGGGAGGAGGCTCCCACCCTTTGTGTTTTTCTTTTCTGAGTGTGTTCCAGTCCATTTTTAAACGCCTTGTTTCTCAAAGCTGGAGTTTCTTTGTTTTTATTGAGCTGTATGATGTGAACGCTTCAATGACTTCGCATAAATGCACAGGCTTATGACTTGCACATCGACGCCACAAACCTTAAAACCCCCATACATCTCTCCTACTCCCTGCCGAGAATGACTGTTTTATTCTGAATTCACCACAAAGTTCCATATATAGTCAAAGAGTCTGAGCCTTACAGACATTGTCTTTCCATGTGTTATGTCTTTTGCAGAGCAGATAGTGATGTCACGTCCAGCCCCAGCCTCTTCATCTACACCCCACCCCCCTCCACCCACCCGCCATCCTTTCTGCTTCCTCCCCTTGGTCAACTGTAGTTACAGCTCAAACATCGACGTAAATGTTATCCCCTTTTGTTTGCCCGGGCTCAGGAAGCCAGCACTCCCATCCTGTCTGGTTGGACACCACTGGGGACTTGAGCAGGCTTCTGCCCCGGGAGGGCATGGCCAGGCAAGGGGAGTGGGTGATGGCTACTGGGAGGGTAGGTATTTGGGGCTGGTGGTGGGTGGATGAGGGCAGAGCCGATGGCAGCTTTGCTGGGCCCGAGACGGTCATATGAAAAATCCCCCCCACTCATATCCCACAATACATGCAATGCAATAAGGCCCTTATAATCTCCCCCCCCCTTTTCTTGGGCCTGGGACATCTGACTTCTTTGTTTGCCTTTGTTGGCATCCCTGGGGCTGGTGGGTATCTGATGGCCTCAGGCGCCTTGGCATGTGAAACCCGCCTCTGCTCAGCAGTACAAAAACACTTGAGACCTCGATAAGGACAGGAAGCTTGGCCAAGGCAAGCCCTTAAATTACCATTCCCGTTTCTCTTTTTTTTTTGTTTCGGTCTCAATCTTGTCTATGTGATGTTAAATGTGCTGCGTCCTAGCTTTACACACTCACACTCACACTCACACTCACACTCACACTCACACTCACACTCACACAAAGAGTAAAAGGGAACAAGAGACGGACAAACATGGGACGTGTTTCCTTGTGCTAATGTTGATGCAGAAGAGCAAGAGTCAAACGTGGGCTGTCAGCTGGGTAAACTAACAGACCTTTGCTTTGCTTGCTTTGGCTGGTAACCCTGTGAGAGGTCACCACCAGGCTTGCTGCCTTCCTGCCTGCCAGTTACATTAAACATGCCACAGTTCTAGTACCTTGAGTTCCTCTGGCCCCGGGAAATAAAAACCCACCTGGATCTGGGCCAGACAGTTGCCGGGTCTGTGCCGGGCCGAATCAACAGCACAAGTCTTGTTCCATATGACTCATCAGTGTTCCCATCAGTGGGTGACCTAGCAGGTTGTCAAGAGTCCTTCTGGGGCAGTGTGTAGTAAACATCCATGTCATGTTGGGGGTTACTAGGGTTACTAGCCTATTGATCAGCATGAGATTAACCTTTAGGTTCACACGGCAAGAGTGGCAACCATTGGGGATGTCTGACTGTCAAGTTCAACATTGCTATGCATAATGCAGATGCCAGTTACCTTCCATAGATGGAAAATGTTGGCTAACTAATTATTCATCCTCCGTATCGCACTGTTGACTCCGTCACAGATGACGAAAGAATAATATGGACTCCATGTACATTGATGACATACAGTACCCACATTACAGATGATGTACAAACATTGCTCAAGATGTTTACCTTCAAGTGATAGAATTAGCTGGCTTATTTTTGTCCATCTTAATTCTGTGTCTGACTATAACTTTCCGATACAACAGCGTTTGGAAAGTATGCAATGCCTCATAAAGACATAATTGCCACCCACTCCAAACCCCCACCCCAAATCCTTACCCTTCTCTATGATTTCTCTTTTCCTCCACCTCTCTTTCTCCCGTTCTGTGATACATCCAACCATGTATGTCTGTTGCCCTGCACAGCTGCCTGGTAAACAGCAGCAGCAGTGGAAGTGTGTGTTTGGGTGGGTTTAGGGTTGGGTGGTGTCCTCTCATAGCTGATGGCTGGCTTCGTGGTGGGGCCAGCTGTGGGTGGGGAGAGCGTGTGTGCAACAGGTGTGACTAATTTAGGGCTTTGGTGGTGTGTGTGTGTTGGGGGGGGGGCTGGGAGAAGTCATTTTAAAGGGGGCACGAAAACATCTACACATTCCTGCGCATTATGGCTTAAAAGCTGTGTGCCTTTTCTGTCAGTATGTTAAGTGATGGATTTCACTTGCCCCATTCTGTTTTTTAAACAAAAGGTGCAAGAGCGTGCATGTGTGCGAGAGAAAGTAATGGTGTTCAACATCATACAGTATATACCGTCTCATTTAGCTGCAGTTTAAAGGGCATTTTTTGACTACAGTCAAGTAGCTTTTAAAGGTTTATTGCTGATTTGTTTTTCTGGGCAGGACTCCAGTGAAATAATACGAGGATTGCTCTCTCGATTAGGTTGCCAGCGTTTGAGTATTAGTTGAGGCATTCTGTGGTACAGGATGTGGCCTGGTTTCAAGGCCTGAATTTTGCTTTCCTGCGAACATCATGTTCACAGAATTGTGTCGGATATATTAAGGCCATTAAAGGGTGGCATTGGTAACTCACTTTAGTGAAAGGGCTTAAAGGGACAGTTTGGTCAATTTCAACATGCAGTTGTATTGCTCACGCTACCCTTGACTTGTCAGTACCTGGTGATGCCACATTTTTCGGCTCAGCCCTTTCCGAGATATGAGCAATTCTAATGGGGGCAGCGTTTGTTTACATTTTTAAAAAATGAAACATAGGCCAACTCCAAATATTTTCCCAAAAGGTACTGCTGTTTGCTAGTTGTCTGCTGATGTTTTATAACCTTTTGAATGTTTTTGGGAATAAATACAAATGTTTTTTTGAAATGTAAACAAAGAGCTGCCCCCATTACAATGAACAGGATCTCGGAAACGGCTGAAGAAGAAGAAAAAAAAATCTCAGGCACTGACAAGTCCAGGGTAGTGTGAGCATTACAACTGCATGTTGAAATTGACCAAACTGTCCCTTTAAGGGTTTCGGGGGCCTGACGGTTAGTGGCAAATCATGATGCTGAGTGTCCTATTCCATTCGAAGGGAGGTGAGCTGAGGCTTAATGACCCTTACACTGGAGAAGGGCTTGATTGACCAACTTGGGGGTCTGACAATGGAGAAACTTCTTGCCATGCGGGCCCTACAGCTGGCTTGTGTTGCAGGTAGGGGAACTGACAGGGTGGGCGACAAATAGGTCAGTAGTCCCTGGCCCAGGAAGACGGTGACCCCAGTCGTCATTGCATTGCATGTTGCGTGAGGGTGCCCCTCAGATGGCTTTATCCCGAGCAGTCAGTCAGTCATTCAAACCTGTCAGTGGCTGGGAGAGACTGTCTGGTGGTCTGGGATGGTGAAGGTCGTGTCGTGTGGGTGATTTTTAAGGCCATGCTAAACCTCCACACGGACCTGCTTCACAGTCAGACATGTCATGCCCCTTGGGCTACCAGGAAGTGAAAGTCTAGACATGGATAGATTTGCTTTGTGTTGGGCTTTCATTGCCCCCACCCCCCTGCATGGGTGTATACAATTATGAATGATGGTGTATCATCTCTCTTTACAAATTGTTACAAAGTGAATTCAGTCATAATGTCATGCAACATACTCTACGAAGGCATCACAATCCACCTACTGAATGATCTGCTACAGGATCAGGCATTAGTAAGTAGTAGGCAACAAATGTGTCCATCAGCTTGGACTTGGACTTGGCTTGGAGTGCCTTTTGCTACTCTTTTCAGACCCAAGGCCACCTCTCCTTTCATGTAGTAATGTTTGGAAGAGGTCAGGTCAGGAGTGTGTTTTTCTCCATTGACCGCCCTTGACCACTGGTTTGCCAACAGTACCTCACCTCAGGTCCTGGCCCCTCTTTGTGTGTTGAGCTGTGTTGTGAGCTTCAACACTGATTTGTTAATTAGACATAGATTTGATTCCTTAACCATCAGTGGAGTTGTAAATATTAAAACAAATCAACGGTGTTGTTCTCTGGCCATTCCGCCCACCGAGCTCCCCCCATGGTGTGCTGTGGTAAATATTGCTGTTGTGCTATTATAGAAATGACAAATAGCCCTCGGTCATCACGGAACTCATAACTCCACAACGCTGGCCGTTTCTGTAATTGCGGGCTGGAGCAGATATTAAACCAACTCCCAGGGCTTTAAGCCTCGGGGAATATAGCAACAGGTGTTCAAATATAATGCTCTAATAGCAGTGATTATAGAACGCTTAGCAGGAATAATTGGAAGTGATTGGGCCTTAAATTGTGGCACACTCCATGGCTTTCATCTGTATTGTCTGTTGGATGCTGTTTATAGATGGCTCATGCTTCCCTCACGGGGGCCGTTTACAGGGACTCCATGCACAGGCATACACACACCCACTCTCACTCACTATACTATACTGCACCACACACACACACTATACCAGAGATTCTTATAGAGATATGCCAACATAATAGGTTTCTATGGGCACCTAACGCGACCAGGTTCCGGTCTGCCAAAGGGCCGTGTCATAATGCTCCTACAATGAATAGAACAGTCCTTAGGTCTGCCTAGGTCTGCCTAAGGGGGGCCATAATAGAACCAGGAAACAATGGGCCAATGGAACCTCTCTCTCTCTACTCTCTCTGACTATACTATACTGCACCACACACACACCATTCCACCACACCCCACCCAACCTCCAGGCATGTCTCATCATTTCACTGCAATGCTGTTGACAACCTCACAGCTAACCGATACCATATGCTCCAGTACCAGGTCATACTAAATTCTGCCTTTGCTATTGGCCACTTCAGTAAGTAAGAATCCTGCTTGGTCTGTTGTTTGGGGTAGGGGTTAAACGGAGTGGTTTTGCTTGTATCCTAGAATAGGCTGCTTGTGGCCTTGTGAGGGCGTGACTCACGCTGCGCTGCTGGGATGGGATGACTGGCTATAAGCTTGAGTAAGCACCGGCTCCGTAGCTGTGCCTGCCGCCCCTGGACCGGCCTGTCTCACCACCCTGGACCGCCCTGTCTCACGGCCGCCTGTCTCTCTGAAGGACGATGACTCCAGTCCAGGCAGCACCACACTTACAAACACACACTGGATAAAGGAAAAAAAGAGATGGAGTATAAGAAAGACAAACAGACAGACCTGTAGAGGGAGATGGGAAGGGGGGAAAATAGACTAGCATTGGGCAGCTCAAACCAGAACATCCTGGCTTGGCTAACAAAGACGCACGATATTGCTTTTTCTAAGGTCAATTGTCGACTCCATTTTGTTCTGACAATAGCATGCTTTTATGAGAAGGAAGGAACACAATAGCAACAACAACATAATAAACAAAGTTTCAGACTGCCAGAGACGAAAGAAAGAAACCCATGTTGAGTGTTCAGGGACCAGGGAGGGCTAAGAGTACTTCGCTGGAGTGCCCTTCCAAAACTCTCTATATTGAAGTAGTCTGTGTGTGTACATGTGTGTGTGTGTACATGTGTGTGTGTGTGTGTGTGTGTGTGTACAAACGTGTGTGTGTGTGTACATGTGTGTGTTTGTGTGTGTGTGTGTGTACATGTGTGTGTACACGTACATGAACCCGTCACCCTTCTGCCTCTCAGTCTCCATCATAAATGATTGTCCTTGTCACAAGAACACAAGCACACCAACTTTCCTCTGGCCCTTGTGTCAACTTCATTCGTCTTTTCACGGTTTCAGTTGAAGCGCGGAGTGGGAACCATCCCAACCCAAGTGCACTTCCAAAGAAAATGTTTTCTCATTCTTGTGCCGACATGTTTTCCAACCACATTTTGACAGCTCGTCTCGTAGTTGGTTGCCTTGCCTTCCTCTGTCAGACGGAGGGGCGGGCGGGCGGATGGGAAAGAAGGAGGGAAACGCAGTCACAGACCTTTTCCTGTATGATATACAGAATTTGTCTTTCGTAAGATCAACCCTGTGTTTTTTTAAGGCCCACTTCTCGGTCTACCATACATGGCTAGCTTACGGTGCTGGCATTTTTTTTAATCCAGGCCGTGCCCTCCTAGTGACGCAATACCTTCAGCGTTGCTTCTAGTCAGGCCAAGAAAAGAGCAATACAAATATCGTTTCTGAGCTCCCGAAAAATCGGGAACTCCTTCCACTTTCTCGGGAAGCATACAACCATCAGCAAACCAAGGGAGACGGGTCGACAATGCAGTTTGGGAAATGGTCAGACCAAGTCTCGAAGAGATTTGAAAGTCAATGATAATAAGGCTAATTCTCTTCCCCTTGGCCGTATGCCCACGGCATGCTAATATTGCTAATATTGTCAAAGCCCAATGAGCTTCATGGCCAATGAAGAGGTCTTTACCAAACGCTGTATGTCCACTTAAAAAATACACAAATATGACGTGTTGTGCTTTTCAGTTAATATTGGTAAAAATGAAATTTGAATTTGTTAAGGAAAACTTCCAACTTGGATATCTCAAGCCTTTTTTAGAGCTCTTATACAATTTTGATGCTGGTAGCACAGTCAGTCATCTGTGGGGTGTAATTTCAATAAGCAAAAGCAAGGATGGAAGACCACAGCAAACATGATCTTCATCATAACCGGCACGCCGCGTGGAAAACCCTCTGCTTTTCTCTCTCTCTCTCTGTCTCTCTCTTTCTCTCTCTTTCTCTTTCTTTTTATTTCTCTCTCTCTGCCACCCCCCTCGCTCTCTCCCTCTCCCTCTCCCTCTCCCTCTCCTCAGTGCCTCTTCTGCTTGCTAAACAGCACTCTACCTCTCTTGAACATGAGTGGTGCTGGGGAGAGCTGTACGCTATAGTGGCATTCAGAAATGATTCCCCCAGTGACTGCCTCTCTGGCTGGCTTTTGATGAAGGCTGATTAAAGTGTTGGAGTGTTTGTAATGTCTCTCTGTCTCTCTGTCTCTCTCTCTCTGTCTCTCTCTCTCTGTCTGTCTCTCTCTGTCTGTCTCTCTCTGTCTGTCTCTCTCTCTCCCTCGGAGTTGCCCTATCTGGCGTCCTATGGGAGCAGGAACGTGGTGCTTGAGAAAGTACACTGCAATTCCAAGCGATAAGGTAGCTGACAACATTTCGATCCTCCCAGGTCTTCTTCAGACTTGTAATTTCTCACTTAACTGTGCATTGTTTTGTAACATGGCTGGCCTCAGTTAGGTGGGATGTGCAATACTGTACATCTAAACTTACTTTGTTATTTAAAAAAAACATTAAGAATGGTGCTTCCTTCCCTGCTGGCTATACCACGTGGCGTGGCCCATGTTGTGCTGCACCTGGCTCTTTGGGGTGAGATGAGCATACATCTAACGTTCATTAGGCCTGCTGATTAAAATGTATAAACTATTTCATTTTCAAGTCCAAGAAAAGTAGACTGCTTTGCTCCTGCAGCCTTTGTCAGAGGTGTCATGTGATATTGGTTGAGGCAAAGTAACTGAAACTTGTCGGCTACAAAAATCATTTACCTTTCTTGGCTGTAAATTGTTTTTTGTTAATTCGACCTTTTATTTAACCAGAAAGGTCCCACTGAGGTATAAAACCTCTTCCAGGGAGTCTTGGAGAGTGTATTTATCTACTTTGGTGAATACGCAGTATAGTGTCCTGGAGAGTGCATACATCTACTTTGGTGAAAACATGGTAAGGGAGATGGCGGTGGATCCCTGCTGACTGTACAGTACTCTATAGGGCCCAAGTGGGAGCGTGGTCACAGGTCTCGTGCTAATGGCCAAGCTCCTCCTCCTCCACACTGCAGCCCATCTCACTTCCTCTTGTCTAGAGAGACAAGCTGTCTCAGCTGATCACTATGGCTGACTAACATGTCCCAACAGTGTCCGTCTCTGCGTGTCACTCTCTCTGTCTCTCTCGGACTCCCACTCTTTCTCTGTCTGCCTGCCTCTCTCTCTCTCTCTCTCTCTCTCTCTCTCTCTCTCTGTGTCAGCCCTGGTATCGGCCCTTCTACTTATTCATATATAATTCCATTGTCTTGCTCAAAAGTTTTATTTAATTCCATAGCCTTTTTAATTCCCCAGCCTTGAAATGATCTTCCACTGAACGGGGCTAGAATGGCCATGTACACTGCAGGTGTACAGATGGCTGGGGTGAATACTCTTGCCTGTGTGCAGATAAAACGCTTCATATCAGTGGGACTGTGGGAGGTAGCGGTGTAAAGGTATTCAGAGGAAACTGCTGTGTTTTTAATCTAGCACTCCACTGGCTGACTAAAGGATGTGTCATTTGACTGCGTGTGTGCATGTGTGCGCATGCCTGCGTGTGTGTGTGTGCGCGCGCGTGCATTTGTGTGTTACAATCCCTTGTGCCATCGCTCGTGTTCCGCATGTAAAATTGCATGCTCACAAAGGAGAAAAGCACACACGCGTCTGCACACAGACA
>NC_085870.1:43494953-43512453 GCF_034702125.1 Engraulis encrasicolus | reverse complement strand
AGACAGAGAATGAGGCAGAGAGGGAGCCCGTTAGTCTGGGTTAAGTGTTTAGCATAGCGTTGGTGGGGATGCTAAGCATAAGCGGATCAGGTTTCCCTAAGTGGATGCCGTCTGAAAAATACGTAGGTGCCCTATTCCAGGAACGTCCAACATGCGTTCTTTCATCCTCTCTCTCTCTCCGTCTCTGTCTTTCTCTCTATCTCTCTCTATCTCTGTCTCTTTCTGTCTCTCTCTCGTCATCTCTCTCTCTGTCTCTCTCGTCATCTCTCTCTCTGTCTCTCTCTCTCTCTCTCTCTCTCTCTCTCTCTCTCTCTCTCTCTCTCTCTCTCTCTCTCTCTCTCTCTCTCGCTCTCTCTCTCTCTCTCTTTTGACCCCGACAACAAAACAAGCTTGTAGTTAGAGGGAAAGGGAAAGAGAGAGAAGGAAAGATGAGTGATTTGAAAAAAAATCGGAAGAGAGAGGAGTGGAATGAAGGCGCGCATCAGCTGTTGTCACTCAGAGGCAAATATAAACAGGAGGCTTGGAGGACTGACAAAAGGCTGAAAGATGCGAGGGAACAAAAGGAGACGAGAGAGAGTTGGAGAGAGAGAGACGGGGAGAGGGAGGAGTAATAATGGAGAGATGCGAGACGGGCAGACTCGGAGCCATGGGCAGGAGGGAAGGAGGATGCACTAAGTGGTTGCTAAGAGAGGGGGAGAGTGAAAGAGAGAGGCAGAGAAAAGATGGGCAGGGGAGAGGGGTAAAATAGAGGTCAGGTACACAGAGTAATGGACAGTGAGCAAGACGGATGGATAGATGGAGAGGTAGAGAAGAACGTTGAGAGAGGTCAAGCTCACTGAGGGAGGAAGAGAAAGGCAGATGTTAGAACATTAGATTTAGAGGCAGTAGCATGGGTTTGGCTTGGCGTGGTTCAATCGTGGAGTAACCATCTTAAAGATTTTTTTGTGCTCTTTTTTGACTTCATTCGACAGGACAGTGTGAGAGGTGGATAGGAAGCGAATGGGGAGAGAGACGGGGAGGGGTCGGCAAAGGACCCGGGCCGGTAATCGAACCCGGGTCAGCCGCATGGTAGACGAGTGCCCACGGCCACGGCAGGGCCGGAGTAACCATCTTATTAAATGGCAGCAACATCTGAACCTTTTTTTCAGAAAGTGCGCCTCTGGTCTTCCGGTGAGAGCGAACAGATTCGTACATTTCTTTGTATAAAAGCCACACTCTCAAGTTTGATTCTTGTATTTTATTTTATTTTAGCATGACAGACAAACTTTTCGGCCTAAGCCTTCTTCAGACGTTTCGGCCTAAGCCTTCTTCAGCATCTCCTAGTCTGTCATGCTAACTCACTAAAATAAAATACAAGAAACACACTGGAGAGTGCGGCTTTTCTCCAAAGCAACATCTGAACCGCCTCAGCATCATGATCTTGAACCCAACTCTTTGTCCAAGCACATGAAAGGAAATGGGGTCTTCTTCGTAATCTATTTTTCAGTTCGGTTTTCACTGACACTGACAGCTGGAAAACATCTGTTTCGGATCCGTTCACTGAAGATGAAGTGCATCACCAACATTACTGTTGACTGATTTAAAGGGACACTGTGTGAGATTTTTAGTTGTTTATTTCCAGAATTCATGCTACCCATTCACTAATGTTACCTTTTTCATGAATACTTACCACCACCATCAAATTCAAAGTATTCATTATGACTGGAAAAATTGCACTTTTCATACATGAAAAGGGGGATCTTCTCCATGGTCCGTCATTTTGAATTTCCAGAAATAGCCATTTTTATCTGTATAAATGACTGTACTTGGACCATAGTTGAAAATATTTGTTTATTACTTAGTAAACTTTCATGTTAAGATCAAATTTGGCAATAGGCATCCCAGTATCAATGAGCAGCATAGTTGCAGTACCTTTTTTGACCATTTCCTGCACAGTGTCCCTTTAAGGTTCCGAAGGTCAATGATGTTTCAGCCCAAAAGCGATTTCATCACAGTCATATTTCATATTGGCCACCCCTAGCTGTGCGCGGTCAGTGCTTTGCTTTATTACTTCCTTTAGCCAAGCTGCAAACGACGCGCTTTAATCATAGTTGTGTTGTGCATTGACCCGCTAATCAAGTTAAGTTGTAATCTGGGAAAGTCCCAGACATGAGTCAGGGTATAATGTTACAAAAGTGGTCTTGGCTAGCGTTCAGGCTGATGGATGATGATTCATAAGGATTAGGTGGACTGTGTGTTTGGGTTTGTGTGTGTAATGTGCCGTATGATGTCGGCGGTAAATGTGGACGCTTTGTTATGCAGTGGTGTGGTGAGAAGCGATCATCTGTTTGGGTCCAAAGGTCCCTGTTGATAAATCAAAACAATCTCCTTTCATGCTCCACACTTTCTCTCTACATAGGATCGGCACAGAAAAACGAAAACATTTGAGGTCGTTTTGTTTTGATTCCCATGCATGAACATAAATGAAACATGATTTTGCATTTTTTTTTACCTTTGTTTAACCCATTAAAAATCTAACATAATTGTCAATGTTGTTAAAGGCAAATAAGCAGTAGATGCTGCACATGGTCTTGAAGGTAAATGCCCACAGATGCGTTCTCGGTCATAGCTGGAGTAAAGAATGGTTATGTAATCACATTTAGGAACACACAAAATGTGTTAGGCTTTCTGAACATATCCGTTTCATAGAATTTCCTGTAGTTCTGTGCAATGACGAATCGGACATGTTGTTGTAATCTCTTGTGGGAACATGACGCTCTTGATCTCTCTCACACACACTCACACACACACACACACACACACACACACACACACACACACACACACACACACACACACACACACACACACACACACACACACACACACACACACACACACACACACACACCATTGGAAGGTGAGACCCGTGTAATCTTGTCTTGATCTGTGTGTGCATCTGAGCCGGTAGGGTCACCTCTTGTTGAACCCAGCCCTGGGGGGCGGTAAAGTAACCTCTGACATGCACACCTGCCCCCCTCCCCCTCCTCTCCCCTCATTCACCCCCAAGCTTTCACACTCAGATACGCACACAAACACACACACACCATACAGTACACACGATCATGCCTGCACACACACACACGCACGCACGCACGCACACACGCGCAAAAGCGAGCTGATCCGTTTTCCTGCTGAAGGTGTGGAAATGGTCTCGTCTTGCCCTGATTTCTCTCCTCTTCTTCCTCCTCCTCCTCCTCCTCCTCTTCCTCCTGTCTTTCGTCCTGAAAAGAGATGGTGTGTAAAAACCCAACAGCTGTATGACTGGCAGTGCCAAACTGTCACAGCACATTTATTGCTATGGCACCCACTGCCTCAAAAGTTTCCATCCGCATGCTAGCAGAGCTCTGCCACTCCACTGAAATAGAGCTCTTCAGCGTTGACGTCAACTTGTATGCGGCGTTTGGACTACCGGTTCCATGGCGATTTTTTACATTGCAAAACGCCATAGAGATTCAGGTTTGGCAAAAATATAAGTTGCACGGCAACAACGAACATTAGCATGTCCCCGCATCCCTTTCTCATTAGTGGAACGGATCGTATCATCATGTTGGTGTATTCACATGTTAAATCATGACGATTATAATTCAATATTGCTAACCCCTTTCTGATCATTAAAACTTCCGAACTACATACTTTCCTTTGGTTGCCATGGGTACAACCTTCCGCACGTACATGCCGTTAGATACAGGCGCCGCTTCTGTAGTCGCCAAAAGCTTCCGGGTTTAGCATATGGACGCAGCATCGTATTTATGTCGAAGTTTGACACAAAATGATCAACCATGTCATACCTACAGCCTATTTTTAACACCCTCGACAGTTTGCGGGGGTTCGCTAAGCGCGTGCTTGCACTCGGAGCTTATTTGAAATTTACCCCTATTCATTCCCAATGGAGGCCGGAAGCCGATAGGAACCAGGACGTCCTTAAATGCTAACATGAAAGACTACAATCTACTACATGCTTCCGCTTCCGCTGAAGAACTCTATACTGTACAGTTACATTGTCCCCCGAAATAGAATTCTGCTCTACTAAGCACATTTTTACATGGGGGTTGGGGATGAGGTGAACTGAGGAGTGCGAGGGGAGTTTTAGAAGCTGAAAGGAAAGGCAACCTTGCCCTACCTTGTGGGGTTGTGAGCTGATTTATGGCATTAAACAGTGTGTACATGAGTGAAGTAATGGTCGACATGTGTCGTGGATGTGTGTATATGTTGTATGGGTGTGTACATCTTCCGTATTTGTGTGTGTATATGGGATGTGTGCGTGTGTACGCGTCTTACATATGTGTGTATAATGTGTGTGTATGTCTTGTGAATGAGGGTGTTCATGAAAGCATGTGGGTGGGTGTGTGCACGCTTGTCTGTGCCTGTGAATTTCTGAGATGACATTGACTGAATGCTAATATGGTAAGCTACCACCCACCTCCTTTGGCCCCCGTTCAACATCAGCAGGAGTCCAGGGGAAAAGAACAGCTCCAAATCGACCCGGGGCTGCACTTGGCCAGACCAGGCAGGGGTGAATTTCTCAAAACCAAAGTTGCTTACTACATTAGCTACTTTGTTGTTTTCTATGCATTTTCCCATTGGCAACTACCGAAGTTGCTAACAGGCTAACAACTTCTCTTTTGAGAAACTCACCCCAGAGTCGGAGTCGGCTTCCCCGTAATCAGACTGCATCCACAGACACCATGCCAGAAACCCCTGCTGCTTGCCCTCTCTCAAAGTGTCCAGGAACCCAATTTCATGGAAGAAAATGTGTTTTATTTTAAAACCCCACAGCCATTTTGGGGTGTTATTATTTTTTTAAATAGAAGGCAATAACTCTGAGAGCTTAGGCCTAGAATGGATGTCCCTGCTGGAGCTTGAGGGTCAGCCTTACTATTGCGCCACCATTGCTGTGGTGGCGATCTGAACAGCACATCGTCCACTTGCTCATTGAGTGAGTTCAGACAAGGGACGCTGGATGTGCAAGCTGATTTGGTGCAGATTTGCTGATTTGCACCCCTGTGGAAAGCTCACGAATGCAGTACATTACAGTACTGCACAGTGTAAAAATCCATTGTATATTGCATGGGGTGTGTTCAGGGACTTGCAGATGGAAATTAGCTTGTAAGATATAATCTGGAGTGGTGCAGGTCATCTCTTTACTTTTGTAACTAATGTACTTTGCACATGGTCCTTGTTGAAATAAAACAAATAAACCAAAAGCGAAACCTTGTGTGAATGTGTGCCTGCGTTTGTGCATCGGAAGGGTAAGGCTTGTGGTGTGCAGTGTGGGGGTTGTAAGTATAGGGTATCCATTCGAACAGAGCTGCTGCTGAATGACAAATACAACATGTGCACGATCTCTTGGGCATTCTGACAAGTCTCTTGCGTGTCAATGGTGGAGAGGAAGACGAACAGGGTGGTGTGGAGGCAGTGGATGAGAGAGTGTGGCAGATCGACTCTGGGTGTATGTGTTCGCCTGTGCACGCTGCACACAATGCAATACACTACTACGTGTGTGCTTGCATGCAAAGCATCCTCTCTGCTCACCTCTCTGACCTCCCCTCTCGCACATGCTGTTTTTACTCCCCTGGAGTTGCTGTACTAACAAACACACCATTGCCACTCACTACTCCGCAGCAATACTCAGTACTACAGCAGCACTCTGCACACGCACACACGCACACACAGACTCGGTGTGCACCCTCACGCGCGCGCGTACGCACACGCGCGCGTACGCACGCACACGCGCGCGCGTACGCACGCACACGCGCGCGTACGCACGCACACGCGCGCGTACGCACGCACACACGCGCGCGTACGCACGCACACACGCGTGTGTACGCACGCACACACACACGCACACACACGCACACACACGCACGCACACACACGCACACGCACGCACACACACACGCACACACACGCACACACACACACACACACTGAAGTTGAAATGCTTCTTGCTTCTTCACTCTGCACCACCACTACAAAACCCTCTGCACTCCTCCACCCTCAACTCTCCTGCCCCTCCACCACAGTGCAAGGTCTTTAGGTCAGAGTCGCCGAGAGTTCAGAGGCATGATGCAGCAAGCAGAGAGACGAGCAGGCCAGCAGCAATCATCTGCTCCTCCACCACCTCCCACCTTCCTCCTGTGGCCCAGGATCTGCCCTGATGGATAGACTGATGGAGATGGAGGAGGGGAAGGGGGGTGGTGGGGGTACCGGAGGGGAAGGGGGGGGGAGATGGGGTTACTGGAAGGCTGGAAAGACAATAAAAGAGGAAGAAGGCATCAATATGCCCTTGGGGAGAGGTGTGGACACAGGTGTGTGTGCGTGCCTGCCTACGTGCACATACTCGTGAATATGTGTGAGAGAGTTGAGGAGTTAGGATTGATTAAAGGAGTGTTAATTTAGCCTTGCATGTCCCCATAGATGGAGGAGATATACTGCACTCCATTGTACTGGCAGAGTAGAGCGCAGTAGAGAGTAGAGTGCAGGTGCTGTTGTACAGAACTACCATCAGAAGTGTGCGTGTGTGTGTGTGCCTGTGTGTGTGTGTGCCTGTTTGTGTGTGTGCCTGTTTGTGTGTGTGCCTGTGTGTGTGTGTTCCTGTGTATGTGCCTGTGTGTGTGTGTGTTCATGCTTTTCTCACAATCATTGCAGTGGTTGCATTGGGTTGTCAGTGGTGTGTGTGCTGAAGTTAAAGCTTAAGTGTTAATAATGGCAAGAGAAGTCGGAAAAGGCCGAGGCTCAGTAGGCCCCTTTGAGAAGGAGACAGAGGGAGCTGGAGAAAAGGCTGATTGAGGGGGTTGAAAGAAATAGAGACCGAATAGAGGAAGTCTGCGGCACGTTTGAAAACTTGGCAGCGAGGACAGGAAAAGGCAGGGTGTGGTGCACCAACTGACTTCCTGTTAGTCAGGAAGTGAGCTCTGGGGCGCAACTAGAGGGCCAAGAGAGTTGAAGAGAGAGAGAGCGAGAGATTGAAAAAGCCAGTGAGAAAGAAAGAGATATGGAGGGAGGGGGAAATTGGAGTGGGCGAGGGAGAGAGAGGGAGGGCGAGCTGGAGGTAAGACAGAGATTTTGGTTATCAGATGTTCCTGAAATCCCCCTTCAGTCACAGCTCCTCCTACCACACGGACTGCCCCTGCGGAACAGCAGCTGAACCAGAAATGAAGAAATGGAGAGAGCGAGAGAGCAAGAGCGAGAGCGAGACTACAGCAAACGCTCTACAGCAGCCAAAACATTTCTCCTCGCATCTATTTGGATTTGTCAAGTGTGTGTGTGTCAACCTTGGTGCAAGACCTAGTTGCATCATTGCTCCTGATTGGGGGAGGGATTGCATTTATCGGCAACCAGTGCCATCAGTTTCATCAGCTATGGCGGAACGTGAACCTGTTTTGCAATCTGCCAGGCTACGACTTGACTTAATTTCACCTCCAGCGTGTGTATCTGTGTGCCTGTGGGAGTGTAGTAGTTGTAGTGAAGTTTTGGGGTATAAATATGTATAAGTGTAAAGTATAAATGAGTATGAAATGTGATGTTTCATACCAAGGCATTGTATATGTGACCAGACACACACTTGTGCATGCGTGTGCGCACATGTATGTGTCTGTGAGTACATTAGCAGAGCTGCTTTGTCACTCTGCACACACACCTCAAACCTCAGTACACACACACACACACACACACACACACACACACACACACACACACACACACACACACACACACACACACACACACACACACACCAAAATTGAGCTTCAGTGTATTGTATTATTGGCCATGTCTGCTGTGTGACTGTTGTACCGAGAAGGAGAAGATGACTAGCATGCTCTGCACATGTTAAACGTGGAGTTCAGCATCGTTTCCTAGTATAGATGAGCTATTCTTGTGATTGTGTGTGTGTGTGTTTCTGCGCCACTGCACATGTGTGTGCGCGCATGTTTGTGTGTATGTGCATGACGTAGGTGTGTGAACACCATTCTGTTAAATGCCACATGTCAACCCCTTGTGTTCATCTCAGCGATCATGTCTAACCGTCAATATTCACAAAAAGGCCACGTGAAATGGAATGTTCCAGAACAGCATCTCCGAACATGACACTACACCTCCCCTCTCTCTTTTTCCCATATTGTGAAATGCATGTCTGCGTCCAGCTGCTCTACACGTGTCAAATGGTCTGAAGTGAAACTGAGTCTTTTTTACCCTGGTCTCTTTTGCCCTGGTCTCTCTATACTCTTTGTGATGGCAATTGATGGGCAAATGGCAGATTTCAGTTTTTTTTCTATCAGGAAGGCATCTTACAAGTATCTGATTCAGAGAACCCTGAATCCTACATGAACACAAAATAATGAAGTTTGAAGTTAATTTATTTAACAAAGGGGCAGCTTATATTACTAGCATTTAGAACAAAATGCAAAATATACAAGATTATTAGGCAAGAGGCTAGTTTCCATATTTTGTCCCTTGACAGGTGTGATGGTCCTTAATAGAAATAAAACACAAGTATTGCACACATTTATTTTGTAAAATTAAAAAGTCAAAGATATTGCAGACATTTCAAAATAAACGATACAAAATACAATACATAAATAAGTTAAGAACAGCTGCCAGTACCAGCTATGGATGTTTTTTTGTCAACATAATACTACAAAGTAGCCAAATGGTGGGTATCATGATCTGGTAAAACAGTTGAAAGGCAGCAGTAGCGGCAGCATCAGTAATGGATGAAGGGGTTTAGGGGCGGGGCCCAGTTGACATGAGTGGATGAAGGGAAGGAGGAGAAACAGAAGAGGAAGAAAGCAGAGGAGGGGAAGAAGGAAGGAGGGGGGGAGGAAGGGATGGGGGGGGAGAAAAAGTGTTTATTTTTATCCTGTCTATATTTAAGGCAGCCTAATGGGCACATGCTACAGAGCTGCAGCCTCTCTGTGGGGAGCGAGCACCTCCTCATTTGCCTCCTGCCCCCTTCCACTTGGAGAAGAGTTATTCCTCCCTTTGATTCCACACATGATACTCTCTCTCTCTCTCTCTCTCTCTCTCTCTCTCTCTCTCTCTCTCTCTCTCTCTCTCTCTCTCTCTCTCTCTCTCTCTCTCTCTCTCTCTCTCTCTCACCCACTCACTGTCTCTCTCTGTCTCTCTCTTTCTCTCTGTCTGTTTGTCTCTCCCTTTCAGCGTTTGCTTCGGTCTCAGGTCCTCTTTCTATCTCTGTCTCTCTCTGTCTCTCTCTGTCTCTCTCTGTCTCTCTCTGTCTCTGTCTCTGTCTCTGTCTCTGTCTCTGTCTCTGTCTCTCTCTAACTCTCTCTCTCTCTCTCCCTCTCTCTCTCTCTCTCTCTCTCTCTCTCTCTCTCTCTCTGTCCTTCTCTATCTGATGTTCATACTCGTTGAAAAATGCTGCAGGAAGTGGATGTTAAGATGTTGTTCTTTCCCCTCATTAGTGTCTGAGTTGCGCTCCAGCCTGCTGGCTGCATCTGTAGAGAGGCTTTGAGCTGAGCCAGCCCTCCTCTCTGTCTGCACGCTGGCTTTCCCTCTCCAGACGCACTGTGCTTGTATGTTTGACAGCTCGACCTCACAAGTCTTATGTGTTAGTGTGGCATTCTGCCTTCCCCGGGTCGGATTTAAGTGGATTAACTTGGAATGGTGTTGGGTTGAAAGGCCGTATTACAGATGCCAGTTTATATATGGACGGATTTTTGCCACGTCCTGTTTCTTCCAAGTGTGGAAGTCATTGAACTTGCCAACAATTGTTATGATGCACAGCCCTGTGTGTGTACGGCGTTAAAGTAGGCTAAATTCAGTCATATTTTGAACAAAAACTGTTGCCAACTCTTACGTTTTTGGGTTTAGTGATTCTATAGAAGTGCATGTAAGTTTTCAGAGGCCTGACAAATGTAGGAGGAGGAACTAGGGATCTGGTCTGTCTGGAGCATCACTCTGAAAAGGGGAAGTCACAACAGGGCCAGAGATGGCTGTCCTTCTGCTTTTAAACTCCCTCATGTTTTCAGCGTGGAAATGTTGAGTTTGTCACGGGAGATGGGGGAGGTTTTTTGTTGGTGTTTATCTGTCACTAGGAGCAATATTGCACCATTCCAAACAATCAGTAATTGTTCTCTTCAAAAAATACGATTAGGTCACGTTTAAGTCTAATGGTTGCTATATGCAATTTTGTCAGTCAGCTAATTGTTTGCATTAAGGCAAATCCTGGATTTCTGAGTGACATTTAACAAAAGTGTGCTTCAGCATATACTATACTGTATTTTTCTGTGGTTATTTCCTGAATGTTGTGCGTACATGTGCGTCACTAGTGGTGTCAAACTAGCTGCACTTCTGCAGCTCTTTGCAAGCATCACAATACATCTCATCCCTGCACATTTCCTTTCTGCCATCACCATCAGCAGTAAGGCCAGCAATCAGACTTCCCTCTCCCTCTCTCTCTTTGTCTCTCTCTCTCTCTCTTTTTGTCTCTCTCTCTTTGTCTGTCTCTCTCTCTCTCTCTCTCTCTCTCTCTCTCTCTGTCTCTCTCTCTCTCTCTCTCTCTCTCTCTCTCTCTCTCTGTCTCTCTCTCTCTCTCTCTCTCTCTCTCTCTCTCTCTCTCTCTCTCTCTCTCTCTCTCACTCCCTCTCCTTTCTCTCTCCCTCTCCTTTCTCAAGCCACTGACATAAAGATGTCGGCTACTGCACATTCATTCAGTCAGCCACTCACTCCTTTCTTTGGGGTTTTGTGAAGTAGAATAGTTGGCGTCTGTGTGTCTTTGTGTCTTTGTGTCTTTGTGTGTGTCTGTGTGTTGCTAAGTTGCGTGTTTTCCTCCCTCTAAACCCTAAACATTCCTTATCTTTCTCCCATGTCTGTGCAGTGTCGCAGCCAGGGACAGGGAATGTAAATATGTACAGCAAGTTTTTTTCTTTTTTTACTGTATTTTATTGTGAAGGCTGTTTCCTCTCCAGCTAGTCCCTCTTCCTGGAAACAACAATGGCCGTTTGTGCGTTTAGCGTTTCCCCACCATTTGGCATAATTGTTTCGAGAGCACGTTTGCCTCTGGTCACCAGCCAGGGGTTTGCGCAGGCGGCAATTGACTGTATTCATTCAAAGCGCTACGCTTGGTTATGCTCCACCTGGCCATCAGAAAATCGTGATAGTGGGGGATCAGTGGATGTGTGAGTGGTTATGTGTCAGTCAGCCGACCCTGATCTTTTTTCGACTGTGTGAAACGGGGGTTTTCTTAATTAAAATTTAGGCCGTGCAGTGTTCAGTGGAAGGTGAGGAACCAAACGTAATGTTCAGTTGAGGAACAATAGGAAATGTCTTCCAATTCCAAACGAACGGCAACATTTTGGCCAATGAAATATCACAACACCTGAGGTGACTTGAGGTGGACGAGCGAGCAACAATCTTCACAGACGTGCGTTCAGTGGCAGGTGAAGGTTGACGTGGGGACAGGATGGGGGTTGAAGGAGGCGGTGGTTGTGTGTGAGAGTGGGCGGTAGCAGCAAGACGGTGTGCAGCAGCAGCAGCAGCAGCAGCAGAAGCAGCGGTCCCTGCCCTGTTGCCATGGTGCTTATCATCAGCAGCAGTGCCATGTGTGTTTTGAAAGCAAACACGTCCGTTTAGGCAATGAGCTGCCACAGCAGGCCTTGTTCCAGCAGAGAGAGAGAGTCTGTGCGCGTGCGCGCGTGCGTGTGCGTGCGCGTGTCGGTCTCTGCAAAATGTGGCATCTGGCAAAGGTGTGAGTGATCGCACGTATCATTGTGTGCGTAGGTGTTGAAGGGGAGTAGCGTGTGTGTGTGTGTGTGTGTGTGTGTAGGGTGGGTGTTCAGTCAAGTGGAGAATGCTAGCAGCTGTTGGCACAGAGTAGGTTTTAGTGTAGCTAGGTGTTGCTTCCACCTACCCCAGAGTGCTGGCTAGCACACGTGCACCGAGTGCATGCACGCACATACACAAACACACACACACACACGCACACTCACACACACCAATTACCCTCTCAATTTCCCCCACATAAACAGACACATTCATTCCCTCTTACAATACGTCTACACATGCAACACCTTAGTACACACACACACACACACACACACACACACACACACACACACACACACACACACACACACACACACACACACACACACACACACACACACACACCTGCTTGTGCAATGTGCATACACACTACTTGACTGTGTTGGTCTCAAAGCTGTTGCCTCTATTGAAGTGTGATATCAGGTAAATGACTGCCACCTGCTTGCTTGTGCTGTGTTTGTCGTGAAAAGGTGTATGTACCTCTTTGTGTGCGTGCGTGTGCGTGTGCGTGTGCGTGATTTCAGAGAGACTAGAGTATGAAGCATAGACAGAGGCATGGGGCAAAGGAAACGTTGCCAACTAATGGGTAGGACCGAGTGAGCAAATGGAACTAACTTCACAGGCAGCAGAAAACGCTGTGTCAGGATTCATAGGAAGTCTCATTTATTTGCTAGTCCCTCTATTCTCCTTCTCTTGTCTCTGCATAATTTACTCACAACCATAGACACACACACACACACACACACACACACACACACACACACACACACACACAGCCACAGGACAAGACCTTGATGTGTGTGAGAGAGGGAGAGAGAAAGCGAAAGAGAGGGAGGGAGAGAAAACTGGTGAAAAGGAGCGGAATAAACAAGAGCAGAAAAGAAAACAAAACAAAAGCCAGAGCGAGGTCTGGAGGACGCAGAGGTTCAGCGGAGGCTGAACGCACAAAGAGTCCTCTGTCCATCTCTCTCACTCCCATTTCTCTCCCCTCTCTCTCTCTCCAACAGAGTGTGAGAGAGAGACTCAGAGGGAGAGATGGAGGGAGAGAGATAGAGGTGGAGAATGAGGGAGAGAGAGAGAAAGATAGAGGTGGAGAATGAAAGTGAGCGAGCGAGAGAGAGAGATGTTGGAATAAGTTAGGTTTTTGGATGGAGGGACATGGATGGAGAGACATTTTGCGGGGGGAAAGCAAGGGAAATGGGGGAGCACAAGCACACAAGTGGGAGCGAGCGAGCGAGAGAGGGAGGGAGGGAGGAAGAGAGAAGGGCAGGCTGTGCCATACCGCCGTGGATTGTGGGTAGTCCAGGCTCTGGGCCAGTGTCCACCACCTTTGCTCAGTACAACCACCACCACCACCACCAGCACCCCAACACCACCACTACTACCCACCACCACCACCACCCCACCACCACCACCACTACGACCCAACCCCACCACCCCACCACCACCACCCCAACACCACCACCCCAACACCACCAGAGCGTTGGAGGCTGCACCATCCCACCATTCCCAGCTGAATGGTCCCCTTTCACTCACTTCTCACTAGGGATGGAACTGTTCACAAAATTCATGGTTCGGTTCATATCACGGCATCAAGGTCACGGTTCTCGGTTCTCGGTTCTCGGCGGTTCTTTTTTAGTTCATGATAAATGGTGCACTGGGAATATTAAACCCTATTTTTTATAACTGTAATTATAAAGTGATGATGCGCAAGTTGAATCAGCTTTCAAATGACCTCTTTCAATTGGCTAATAGAATCAGACTTATCACTAAATATCCTACATATGGTTTGTATAGGCTTATAATGTGAAAATGGTGTGATTTTAATTGTGGCATCCTCTGATTGGTCTTATATGCTAATGTATTAATCAGAGAGACTGGGTAAGACACTCCCAGAATCTCTACTTTACATATTTTTCTGTGCAGTACATGAATTGCGGTTTGCCACGGACTACATTTCACGGTTCGGTATGGTGTGTGAATTGTACGGTTTCGGTTTTCGGTGCGGTTTGTACCATCCCTACTTCTCACTCCCTTTTGTTTTTCATCTTTTTTAGCCCCCGCTGCCTCTCTGTTCCTTTGCTTTTCAACTTGATCTGTCTGTCTCTACTGAGTCTATCGCTTTCTTTCTGTCATATTCTCTCTCACACTCTCTCTCTCTCTCTCTCTCTCTCTCTCTCTCTCTCTCTCTCTCTCTCTCTCTCTCTCTCTCTCTCTCTCCCCTCCTTCTATCATCTTTCCTTTCCTATTCCTCTCTAGCCTTCCCGCCTTTCCCTTTTCTGCCTCCTCCTCTCACTCTATCCATCAGATGCAATTGTCATGAAGATGAAGTCGCCAGAGGCTCGTGGGAGCCAAAATGAAAGGCACACACAGCCAAGCGGAGAGGGAGTAGGGAGACAGAAGGAGAAATGGAAATGAGAGAGCAAACGAGAGAGAGAGGGAAGGAGCGAGGGAGAGAGATGGAGAGAGAGAGATGGATATGAAAGGGAGAGAGAGATGGACATGAATGAGAGAGAGAGGGGGAAAGCGAGAGAGAGAGAGATGGATAGAAGAGAGGAGCGAGTGTGAGAGCGATGAACATGGAAATGGAGAGGGAGAGACTGACCCAAGAGTGAGTTTGAAAGAGAGGGAGCGGGAGTGACTCCACACACGCTGAGAGCTATTTGTAACATGTTGTAATGCTTCTTTTGCCTTCTCCACACTGATTTATTGCCCCCACTAGGGGAGGTGGGTTTTTGTGGCCACTCAATAGTGTTAGCCAGGCCACGCGCCCAGACTGCTGAGTGCTAGTGCCCACCACCCCCAACCATCTCTTTCTCGCTCTCTATCTATCTCTCTCTCTCTCGCATGGGGTCTCTCTCTCTCTCTCTCTCTCTCTCTCTCTCTCTCTCTCTCTCTCTCTCTCTCTCTCTCTCTCTCTCTCTCTCTCTCTCGTTTATCTCTCTCTCTCTCTCTCTCTCGTTTATCTCTCTCTCTCTCTCTCTGTCTCTCTCTTTCTCGTGTATCCAGGAGGGCCGCCCCCTCCACTTCTCTATTATGGCTATCCATCAGTCCTGGGGGGGGGACTCAGATTTATGTGGAGTTGTCGCGTGAACGTCCGTCACCGCTAAGCACCGGCCGCTGACAGGCCGCTCTGCTCAGATGGACTTCATCTCATCGCTGGCACTTAACCAGATAGATTACAGGGGGCTGTGCTAGCATCAGATGTCTTGATTTCTCAGTCATCAAACTCATCATTCACTCAACAACGGTCTATTAGAAGTTTTTTTTTCTTTGCTGTTGCTGCACAATTCTTTTGGATGTGTTTATTTGCCATACAGCAACCTTTTAATTTCAATACTGTGCCACGGTTATTGCCATACAGTACCTCTGACCACACATACTGTTATTTTCCCCTTTTCTTTTCAAATGAACATTTTTAAACAATCTACTATATTGCCATGCATTTAATAACAAATACTTGGGGTTTGCAAAAAAATGATGCATGACCATGCATGATGATACTTAAGCTTGTTATCACGATACTGCATCGCACATCTCAATAATGCGTGAATCACAATGCATTGTGACAGAATCGCTTCGTGTATCGTGATGCTTATTGAATCGTGAACCCCTTGCCAATTACCCACCCCTACTAGCTGCTTGTTTCCTGTAAAGCATCATGGTCTGGGTAGGATGCTAACAACACAGACTGGGCCTCTAACACGGTCTAGAAATATCTACCGGCAAATCTGTTGTTGCAGGAAGGAGGAGATATTCTAACATTTTGTGGAGGATTTTTTTTCCAAGAATCTGGCTGCATGTTTTCTCTCTTCCCAGCAGCTTATGAGGGTTAATATGGATGGGAGAGCCTGGAGCCAGCGTCTATGTGTTACATTCATCCTCCTCTCCTCTCCTCTCCTCTCCTCTCCTCTCCTCTCTTCTCCTCTCCTCTCCTCTCCTCTCCTCTCCTCTCCTCTCTTCTCCTCTCCTCTCCTCTCCTCTCCTCTCCTCTCCTCTCCTCTTCTCCCTCTCCATCTGTCACCATGCGCTCCCCCTAAGGGCTGCAAAGATGAAGAGATGAGTAACTCTCTCCTCCCTTTCACCACAAACCCTCCTTCACCATCCACTCTTTTAATCCCTCCATCTCTCTCTCTCTCTCTCTCTCTCTCTCTCTCTCTCTCTCTCTCTCTCTCTCTCTCTCTCTCTCTCTCTCTATATGTCTCTCTCTCTTCTCTGGAGAGTTGAACAAAAGTTTATTCTCCTGCTCTTGTTTTGAAGCAGGGTGGGGGCACAACACAAATAGGGGAACATGGACCAATATCTTCCATCTGTGTTGGAAGAAAATGAAAAACCAAAACAATTCCCCGCTGCGTCTAGAACATCTAGACTCGAGAGCATGTATTCTGTTCTACAAAGGCTAAAGTGCCACTCAAAGGCTGGATTGGATTGCATTGCGCAGGGGAGGGTACGTGGTGTAAACGGCATTGCCGCTCGATTTCACAGAAGCGGCCGGCCGTGCTCCAGATTCCCACCCTGCGGGGGCCATAGTGCAGCCGTCTAAACCCCCAGGAGAGAGCTGTTTAGTGGGATGATTGACATGGGGGGTAGCCGTGGTCGTAAGCTCAGCATCAGCCTGGCTCCAGGATGCTGTCAAGTTCATGCCGTTTACTACGGTACGCTTGGAGGAATGTGTGCTTGCAATATATGTACACACACAGATGCATGTGCATATACACACACACACACACACACACACACACACACACACACTCGCGTGCGCACACACACACACACACACACACACACTCGCGTGCGCACACACACACACAGGGTAATTTACTGATGCTTACAACTGCATCACCGAGAGCACATGGAAGTATGCAGATTATTCAATTTCATATGTTTGTGCACTAGTGTGTGCACACACACACACACACCTACACACACACCTACATTGGGGAGAGGAGAGCATGAATGGCTAATGCCAAACGCTCTACAGTATAGCTGGGCTATAGCATTGGTCGGGGCCATCAGGGTATACAAGACCGAGTAGAGCAGCTCCCTAATTGGTCGCCATCCAGGGAAGCAGGCAGATGGCTTTATTTATGGCCCCATCCCAAACAGCTGACTCAGGGAAGTAGGCTAGGAAGGAAGGAGAGGGGATTTATGAGTCCTCGCGAGGAGCACAGTGTAGGTGAGGCCCGGGCGTTACTGTGTCAGATGCTGGAAGATGGGGAATTGTGGGCCAGGGGAAGATGGAGGATGGATGGTTTCATGCTATGCCGTGATGTACAGGGATATGGTGAATTCGGGTAAATTGGGCCACTTTGGGCTATTCGCTCATATGCGGAAAAAAGTGGCAAAATTTGCCTGAATTCACCATACATTCTGAATTTGTTTAGGAGGTGCAATGCTTTTACTCAGGTGTGTGTAAAGAGAAGATGAAGTACCAGGTGCATCTGCACACCTGTGTGGATCATCATTGTCTGTAGAAAGGACTCAAACTCCCAGAAGCCATTTGGGTTTGGTCCACAAGGTCATGATTCGCCCCGATGATGAAGCACGCACGCACGCACGCACACACACACACACACACACACACACACACACACACACACACACACACACACACACACACACACACACACACACACACACACACACACACACACACACACACACACACACACAC
>NC_085870.1:43487453-43489953 GCF_034702125.1 Engraulis encrasicolus | reverse complement strand
GAGTGCAAATGTTCTGCCATAATATTCCTTCTGTATGATATTTGTGAGTCAGCCAATCTACTTGGCTCAAGCCAGAGACACCAGCAGAAGCAGTTAATTGGCTGGAAGAAATCTGTCTAAGGACTTAAACTGTGTGACCACTGTATGCATCTGACTTGAAGGAACTTGAACCACCGCCCCCACCTTCCTCATTATGTGAGGTATTACAACTTTTAAAAGAAATGAAGGAGGCTGCATTCTCTTTACTCTGATTAATGTTAAGAGTTTCATAAAATAATCTTTTCTGCATGAGGAACGACAGAACACACATTTTTTATGGTGGCCCCCTGTTATGTGTTTCTTTTCTTTTTTTAAAAACATAGATTACCATTTTACTGCATTAGCAAAGTGCCATTCCAATAATGCAGGGAAGCGTACAGTAGCGGTTACCTGTGAGTGGATGATGGACTGAGGACTAACTGTAAGTAGAGAGGCAACAAATTGTTAGGACTAAAAAAAAACAGATGCAAGCCTGTTACAACTTGAGCATTAGCAAAGTACCATTGACATAATGCAGAGCTTAAACAACAGCCGTTACCTGTGAGTGGATGGACTGAAGAGGGTTATTGGCTTTTCAGTAAGTAGAGGCAGCATATTATACCAGTGTAATGCAATGCAGTGGTCTCCTGTACCGTCTAGTGTCCCTCCATTAAAGCAGCAGTAGACCTATATTGGAACTGCTCAGCCCCTGACGTACATGTAAAGCAAGCATGATGACTCATGCGGTGTGAAGACAAGGGCAGGGTGGAAAATGCACGATTAAGCCGAATCTAGGTTTCTCACGGCGCTCTTTTTTTTTGTTTTTTTTTAAGGCAGGGGTGCATTTCTCAAAAGAGAAGTTGTTAGCCTGTTAGCAACTTGGGTAGTTGCCAATGGGAAAATGCATTGAAAACAGGGAAGTAGCGAATGTAGTAAGCAACTTTGGTTTCGAGAAATGCACCCCTGGTTTGTATAGTGTGTTCATGTACATGCCTGTGTGTGGCTCCGTGTTCTGTTTTTGCAGGGTATTTTTTGTGTCTTCTCCTTCCTCATGAGGTTTTCATGAGGCCCCTCAATTCATGTACTTCAAAAAAAGAGAGAGAAATAAGTAGACATGTAGACTTGTGTGTTACGAACAAAGAGACAACATAAGAACAACAAAACCGATATAAAAATGACAAACCAGATCTACTGCAGAGCCAGGAGTCAATTTATGACTACTCTGGTGATAATTCATATCCACGTAAGAAGATTTTTCTTGTTTTGTTTTGAAAGGCCAACTATAAAACTGACAAATCTGTGGTGCTGGAATGAATAATAAAGGGCAAGATAGTCATCTCTAGACTGTAGCCAAAATTCCCAACATTTCTCAGCTGCACTTTCTTTTTCTTTTTTATCTCGTACAGCGTCAGAAGCAGACATCCTGAATATATACAGGTTTTTTTTTCATTTATGAAAGTGCATGTGTGTTTCTCTCCTGTAGTCACCTCCTCCCCTCAGATGAATAATGGGCTCCTAGACACATCCGTCACATTCCCATCTTATCTGATCCTTGCTGGGTGCTAAGTCTGTCGGGAACCTTCAGTTATGCCATTTTTATATGGCCCACTATACCAGACACCCAGTCAACACACACACACACACACACACACACACACACACACACACACACACACACACACACACACACACACACACACACACACACACACACACACACACACACACACACACACACACACACACACACACACACACACACACACACACACACCCTTCCTCCCTCCGTACGAGTGTTCTTTATAGACCATCATGATGTGGTGCAGGTGGTTGGTAGCCTTCCTCCCAATCTGCTGCTTGTCAGGCGAAAGTGTAGTGGTATAGCGACAGCGTAGTGTAAAGTGAAGAGTCTTCCATCTCCACCACCTTCACCATCTCCACCATCTCCACCATCTCTACCACCTTCTCCATCTCCACCACCTTCTCCATCTCCACCACCTTCTCCATCTTCACCACCTTCTCCATCTCCACCTCCTTCTCCATCATCACCTCCTTCCTGCCTTTATGTCATTTGACTTCAAACTTGTGAAAAAAGAGAGCTCTGGTAAAAAAAAAAAACAACTCTCCTCCTCCTCACCGTCTTTGTCGGAAGTTGGGAGGTTTGGGATCAAATGACTGGTGTTGTGTTGCGGGACTTTTTAATAATGAGTTTGGGCTGTCTGATGGCTGTGGTTGAGTCTAGCCTGTGACAGCAGTCTTGTCACACGCACCACGAGCCTTGGTGACAACAATGAGTTTAGTAAGTTGATGAGTGTGAGTTGACAAGGAGTGAGGTGTTGTCTGCGATTGGAGAGGTGGGGTTTTGAAGGCATGTCTTTCTGTCTAAGCAGCACCCTAGGTGTGTCGCACGAGGGTCCATGAAAAGTAAGTCCCATCATTTTGCCATTCCAGACTTACAGATTGCTGACTGAATGGAAAAGGA
>NC_085870.1:43479953-43482453 GCF_034702125.1 Engraulis encrasicolus | reverse complement strand
CAGCTTCTCATTGGCCCATTGTTTAAGGAAATTATGTCAATCACGCTTCCAGGCATTCATAAGAGCATTGAGGTGCACCTCAGCTTGTCATGCCACATACAAGTACAGTAGGAACATAAGACTCAGATGAACCTCACATTACTTAGAGGAGATGCACACACACACACACACACACACACACACACACACACACACACACACACAGACACACAGACACAGACACACAGACACACAGACACACAGACACACAGACACACAGACACACAGACACACAGACACACAGACACACAGACACACAGACACACAGACACAGACACACTAGGGATGGCACAAACCGCACCGAAAACCGAAACCGTACAATTCACACACATACCGAACCGAATCGTGCAATCCATCGCAAACCGCAATTCACGTACTGCCCAGAAAAATATGTAAAACAGAGATTCTAGGAGTATCTTATCCAGTCTCTCTGATTAAAACATTAGCGTATAAGACCAAATCAGAGGATGACACAATTAAAATCATACCATTTTCACATTATAAGCCTATACAAACCATATGTAGGATATTTAGTGATAAGTCTGATTCTATTAGCCAGTGCACCATTTATCATGAACTAAAAAAAAAGAACCGTAGAGAACCGAAAACCGTGACCTTGACACCGCGATATGAACCGAACCGTGAATTTTGTGAACAGTACCACCCCTAAGACACACAGACACAGACAGACACAGACACACAGACACACAGACACACAGACACACAGACACACAGACACAGACACAGACACAGACACAGACACACAGACACACAGACACAGACACACAGACACACAGACACAGACACACAGACACAGACACAGACACAGACACAGACACACACACAGACACACACACACAGACACACACACACAGACACACACACACAGACACACACACACAGACACACACACACAGACACACACACACAGACACACACACACAGACACACACACACAGACACACACACACAGACACACACACACACACACACACACACACACACACACACACAGACACACACACCGACACACACACGCACACGCACGCACACACGCGCGCGCGCGCGCGCGCACAGACAGACAGACACACACAGACAGAGACCTGCACAGACTCTGAAATACACATCTCTTAAGAATACATACTTGCAGCATGGGCACGTTTAGTATACTCGAGTTTTGAAAGTGTTGTCCCTGCACTGCAGATCACTTCGGATTAGACACACTGATAACTGAATGGATGCAAAAATGCAAATGTAAAGAGTCACTGCAGCCTGAGGTTAGCGATACCTGTAGTGCGCGTGTGTGTGCATGTATGTATGTGTGTGTGTGTGTGTCTGTATGCGCGTGTGTGTGTGTTTGTACGCGTGTGTGTTGCACATGTGTGTGTGAAAAAGAACAGCCCACGAGGGCCAGGGGAGAGACATTGCGTATGTCACTTCCCGTGATGTCAAACGAAAACGCTGACCTACTTAATATCACGGCGTCAAATCATCCGACTCAGCAGCCGAGGGAAGAAAAATACATAATTATAATAATAATAATAAGCGTGGTTGTCATCCTTCTCTCGGATGTAAGGTAAGCGTACCCATTAAGCCCATGTACCCTTTAAGCCCACTTTCAACTTTGAGGTCAATTTAAAGAAAGGGAAAAGGTGAATTTTGTTGTTCATCACCCTATCCAATTAAAGGGTTTAGTAACTGACAAAATGTTTTTTATTGCAAACAAATCACATTTTTTATCGTCGAGTTATCCCCGTCCAAGTGAACCCAGTCTCAGGACTACTGACAAGAAGTTGCCTCAAAACTTTGCTGTTTTGGGACATGTCAGAAATCATAGAATTTCAGCTAGTTTAAGTAAAATATTTTGAAAATACTTTCATATTTAGTGAACTAAGAGGTAAATGTAATGATCTTTATATATATACATGCAGTGTTTTACTAA
This sequence comes from Engraulis encrasicolus, assembly GCF_034702125.1. Lineage (NCBI taxonomy): Eukaryota > Metazoa > Chordata > Actinopteri > Clupeiformes > Engraulidae > Engraulis > Engraulis encrasicolus. Next base: position 43,480,472 of record NC_085870.1, on the reverse strand, counting down.
ATTATAGCATTTCCCTTCAAATGGAAAGATGTGTTTTATGAGCGAGCAAACGCCGATATTCTCTTGATACAACCACACACCATCTTTATCTTACTCTACCGTAAGACTTAAGGTGGTTAGGTATGAATTCTAAGCATATTCCAGTTTGTTTGGCATTGATCTTTAAAGAAATGCATCATGAAATGTTTTTGTGGAGTTGATTATTTCCATAAAATAGCTTTTTGTATAGGCGGGCTTAATGGGTACAAGGTGGGCTTAAATGGTACACCCCATTGAAATGCATGCAAGTTGGCATGCATGCTAATGAAAAATGCCTTTGAGGGACATAAAAAGTGCTGTACAATCTGAAGTAGTAGGTCAAAAAGGCGTAATGTAATGAACTAACAATAATCAACAAGAAAAAAAAAATTCTCTGTTTGGATGAAGAATTTTATGAAGTATATGAAGTAAGAGATGCTGTAATGTTTAATTAGGTTTTATGCATTATTTTTTAGCAAATCTTACATTTTGGAAAAATAT
>NC_085870.1:43462453-43474953 GCF_034702125.1 Engraulis encrasicolus | reverse complement strand
GAATTATTTCTTAGTCAGGGATTTTTTTTTTTTCTTACAATTCATTTGAGTTGAAGGCTACATTTTCCTACAATTTTCAGTGTGACGGTATTCTTCTGCAATAAACACTGAATTTATTTTAAGGCTTTTAACACATCTCAACCAGGGGTGCCAATAATTATGGAGGGCACTGTAGGTACTGTTGCTAAAATGAACTCTTACTGTCCATGTTGTTTTGGCAAAGTGACAACTGTCAACACGAGGAGGAAAGAGGGGGTGAAGAAAAAAACGGAAGACAGAAATTCTCAATCACAACCCCTGAAACACGCACACGCGCGCACACACACACACACACACACACACACACACACACACACACACACACACACACACACACACACACACACACACACACACACACACACACGACGCAGGAGGATGGCTGCACAATAGCCGCAGACGGTTATGCTGATGAGTCACCTCGTAAAGCTGGGGGGATGTTTAGGTGCTGCTGACTTCCTTGTTCCTCTTGGCATGCACGCTGGAGCTCTGAAAGAACACCAAACAATAGAGCGAAACAGAATGGGCTGTCCAATGAGATGCATCATCTGTGAATACTGTGTGTTGCTGCTAAGTGCTTTAGTATGATGGTCACTGTGAAACACACACAATAAGACCACACATACACTTCAATACACGCAAACACACACACATACGTACACACACACACACACACATGCATGAGGTCATCCTCTGCTATGTCACCACTCGGGGCTCGAACCCGGGACCTGCTAGTTAACACACAAGTTCAGGAATGGGAGCCAGAGCACAATACCACTGAGCTGAAGGTCCAGACTGAATCAATAGAATACCCCAATGTACCACTAAGGCTGCAATAGTAGCCTATACATACACACATGTCAACATGCATGACAGTCTCTTGTCAGTGTGAGTGGCCATTTTGATGTGAAGACGAGCGAGTGAGATGTCAGAAGGTTTCATGTATCTGGCTGCTCTTGGGCCTGCCACTGTAATTACAACACAGTTGGCCATCAGTCAACATCCTGTCTGCGGAGTGGAGTGGAGATTGCAGGGACTCCAGACGTTGGATTCAGTGAATCATTCTGTCCCCTTCGCTTGGGAATAAATGGGCAGTTTGAGCATCTTAGACCTCCGGCAATCAGTCTCTCTCCCATTCCCTCCATCCTCCTCCACCCCCTCATTCCCTCTCTCTCTCTCTCTCTCTCTCTCTCTCTCTCTCTCTCTCTCTCTCTCTCGTTCTTTGCCTCCCCCTCTCACTAACTTTCTCTGTCTCTCGGTGTATCCCTATCCAATCATTATTCTTCTGGATCAACCCATCTCATTTTCCCCTCAGCCTCTCTCTTCTTAATCTCTCTGCTTTCCTTATAGATAAGGGAGAGCAGTCTTTTTGACTCAGGTTTTCTACCCCTCTCTCTCTCTCTCTCTCTCTCTCTCTCTCTCTCTCTCTCTCTCTCTCTCTCTCTCTCTCTCTCTCTCTCTCTCTCTCTCTCTCTCTCACTTTACTTCACTGTCACTCACTTTTTTCTTTCATCCATCATGTCTCTCCCTCCTCCATCTCCCACCCTCCTCCATCTCCCACCCTCACTCTTTCCCTCCAGTCATGCTTTCTCGCTCTCTCTTTCTTACACTTTCACCCACTCTCAATCTATCCATATCCTATCCGATCATTATCATTTGTGTGGATCTGTCCATCTTTTCTTCCTCCATCCTCATTCATTCTTTCTCCAGCCCCTTGTGGAGACGTCGGGAGAGCAGTTGTTGCGAGTCAGGTTAATTATCGTGTCTGTCTGCCTCAACTCCTTAATCACCTTCTCCTCAGCAGACTAAAGATCTTCTCTCCTCCCTCGCTTATTTACTGTTGCCGTTTCTGTCTAATGTCCCAGCGATAAGTCTCCCTCTTCACGCTCTTCTCCCTCTTCCCTCTCCTCTCCTCAAGTCTCTGCAGACAGCGATTCCTCCTGTGTGTGTGCAAAATCATTGTCGATCCTTCCTCCCTTGGAACGTTCCCCAATGGGGCCTTGTAATGTTGCCAGCCGGTAACAGCAGTGCCAGACTGCCAGTACATCTGCCTGCTCCGAGTTGGATTGTTCTCTCCATCAGAGCTAATCAAAAATACATCACGGAGTACTACAACTACCTCAAACTGAAAATTATGCTCGTCCCTGGCTCATCTCAGGACATCATCTCTTTCCTTTGCACGCAGAATCTTGTCCTCTAGCAACCCCTTTCGTTGTGTAAATGAAGAAGTTCCAAGGCGCATTAGTATTCAGAAGAGGGTTTTTATTCTCAGTTTCAGGTGGTTTGGTGATGCCTTCACTCACCTTCTGTATTTATTCAGTGAAGCTAATTTCTCATGGGGTCTTTAAAAGGCCGGAGTGAGTTGTGCTTTCAGGGTGCAGTATTTCAGAATTGATTGAATTGCAATGATCTGAAGTGATCAAAGCATTCTCAATAGCTGGTATTACCAGAAGTCTTCGTCATTACCCATGCATCGCTTGTGTAAACGTTAGAATCCCATTTTCTGTTCAAGAGATTGAAGTCGAGTGAAGGCGCTCCAGCTCATTTTAGATTATGGTGGCCCCAAGATGGTGGCCCCATTCTATAATGGTGTAGGGGCCAGACCAATTGCCACATACAGTACGGTCGACCCCTTCTGTAGTCCTGAAATACTATACCATATCAATTCATTATGCATTCTGGTCCACGTCTTAGTTCATTCAACGTGCACTATGATGGTAGTTCTCTAGTCATAACATTGTCTTGCTAGCAGGGATTCTGTCACTTGATCTAGATTATTAGCCTCAGTGAGCGATGACTGACTGGTGTCTATAAATGAAAGAGAGCCAATTTCTCATTAGACGGGCTTCAACGCCTCGCCTTATCTTGTGTGTGTGCACGTAAGTGCATGTGCGCGTGTGTGTTTGTGTGTGTGTGCACGTGCGTGTGTGTGTGCGCATGCATGTGCGCGTGCGTCTATGTTTACCCCCTTTATATCCACTTGGTTTAATTCTATTCTCAGACCTCTCTCAATGAATTAAATAATCAATACCCACAAGGCACTTTGGTGGCGATAACATGCATGGTCATGCCCCTACTTCCGAGTTGGTTTATTTAAAAATAAATAGTTTAATTAGTGAGAGACAGATTTACCCCCTGGGTCAGGAGCAGCTTCCTCTTATTTGCCACCTCTACGGGGAGACCAATTTGTCTTCTCTTACTTGTTAAAAGCTGTAGCCACCAATGCCAAAAAAATGAAATAAAACCCTGGCCACCATCCAAGAATATGCAGGGCAATACACAGCAGCGACAAAGATGGGGAGTCGAGAAATGGCAAAACACATTTTGTTTCATTAATAATTCAAGACTTGGAGGGGGCAATTATTTATCTCCTTCACCTACAACATCCACACCCCCTTCTCTCCTCCTGTGTCGGGTTTGAGTAGCTGGGTAGGGTAGGTGGGGTGAGGTTCTGAGTTGCTGGGTAAGGTAGGTAGATTGGGTGAAGGTAGTGGAGTGTGTCCCTGATCAACCCTGATGGCTGTTGCTTGTGCCTCTTGTAGTGTCTCTCTATTCCGTGACGGCCTGTTTAGTGCTAATTTGCTCTGGCAATTACGCACTCCGCTGCCGGTTTGGTTTAGCTCGCCACCGGTGAGACTTTGGAAGGGACCGATTCTCCACTGTTGGGAGTTTGAGCAAAGCACGGCAGTGTGAGACTTGTACTCAAAAATCTGTTGTATAGAAGTCGCGATATGGATGGAAAATCTATGGAGAACTTCTGTCACAGTCATTGCCTTTTCTCTACCTTTGTCTATGTCTTGTTCATTTCCATCTCTCCCATTTTTTCTCAGTCAGAACAAACAAGAAAAATATACAGTATAGACACAGTCTGCCTGGCAGCTGCAATCAAAGAAGGGTCAGGCCGGTCAGACGAGAATAAACAAATAGGCACAGGACAAAGCAGCCATTTCTCCCACACTTCATATTCTGAACTGAATTAACTTGGGAAATTGTGAAACTTTGCTTGAGTTTGATTAGAAAAACTTTGTGATAGTAAATTGGAAAAGGTAGCATTGGGACAAAACACAAACAACCTGTCACGAATTAAGGAAATTGAATTGGTACCAGATTTTCATCAGACTTCTCAACTCATGTTGAAAGTTGCGAACACAAAGGGGGGAAATTATGTTACAGATATTTTCTCTGTTATAGAAACTATAGCCATATGTGCACTGAATGGAGAACAATGCAGCGTACAAGCCTCCGGGCTTGTGCTTGGTGGTTTTCGCAATATGTTTCTATTTGAGCTTGCGTTTCCTCCAGAGTGGAATAGCCCAGCCATCCAGTTCAATCTAAGAAAACTCCAGTCTCATTTGGGGAAGGTCTGGTACTGAAGGCCAAAGCTCTGCCCCACATTTTCTCTTCCCTAAACTTCCTGAGTAATGATTGTGAGAGGGTTTTTCCTAAAATACTTTTAAAATGTTATGCACTCCATCAGTATTAGACAAAAATCTGAGATGAGGCCCTGCCGTGGCTCTAACGGTAGGGCACTGGGCTGCCCCGGTGACCCAGGTTCGATTCCGACACGGGTCATTTGCCAACCCTTCCCCGTTTCTCTCTCCTCACTCATTTCCTGTCCCTCTCTCGACTATCCTCTAAAATAAAGGCACACAAATCCCAAAATAATCTTAATGAAATAATCTGTAGTTTTTTAAAGCAAAAACAAATAATCACCCAGCCCCATGTTTGCGCTGATCTGTGTTCTGTTTGTTCCGGTGGCTTATGGAAGGTGTATTTTTTGTCCCTCAACTTTATTGGTCACTGAGTGGTCTGGTCATGTCAACTGGTGCCCCTTTTGTCTCCGTTCAAGAGGAAATGTTGAGTAACGGACATAACAGACTGTTAAAGAATTGTGAGTGAGGATGGGCGATGGCATGACCGTAACGTAACGGACATAACAGACATTTTTGTCTCTGATCCTGCACTAATCACTTCCAGTGGCCCCAGGTGGATGCCTCTCCTCTCCCTCCAGCCCCCTCTGCCCTCCTCTCATATGTTGAGACAGAGGTGCAGGTTGAGACAGATGTGCATTATTTGTAGGAGCCTTGCACTGTCGAGTCAAACGTGGGACCAGCTGTCCTATCCTTTCCTCTCCTGTCCTTTCAGGTCCTCACATCCTCTCTCAATCCCCAATGTTGAGGCTGGGATGCATTATTTGTGTGGATACCATGCACTGGTGACGGAGCCAGACAGACATGGCTCCAACCTTTCCTTTCTTTTTAATTTATTTTCCTTTCCTTTCCTTTCCTTTCCTTTCTTTTACGGCCCTGATGCATGTTGCTAGGCAGTGGGTATTATCAATTTCCCAATCAGCATCCACTCTCCAAAGTAGTCAGCTTTACTACTATAGTGTCTGATGCCCTTCCTTAATTTAAGGACTATAATCTGAACCATGCATTCTCATCATTCCCCCTACCTAGTAAACGCCCCATTCAGAGGCATTTCTGGAGGAGGCCATCATTTTCTGTGTTGTGGAGGAGAGGGAAAGGTTCTTCCTTGCCCCCATGTGGTGCGCAGACGACAGAGCGTCACGTGGAAGATCCCCATCAGCAGGACACCTACTGAGGCAGATTACTGCACTTTATTATTGTAGGGCTTTAAGAGCTCAGTTCTGGTGTCTGAAATCCAGCGGTGAGCAGTGGGATACATTCGAACATGTGCACGGTACACTGCCAGATAAGTTCATCTTTGAGATGATTCGTCTTCTTTCAGACATTCGGCTTTGAAACATTTTTCATAGTTTTAACTGTACGTAGAATGGTTTCTGGCTGTAGGCCTTACTGATTTGTCTTTGACTGTTGTCCAGCTGTTGTCTGACTGTGTGGCCTGGCGAGGTTCCAAGGTTGAGGCAGAGGCTGGACATGGTTGACTTGGATACCCCCAGGGAGTTGGCTTACAGCACTGTCCCCAGCCAGAGGACTCCGATATCGGGGCAGGAGGGAGAGGCGTCAGTGCAGGGCAGGCTGTCTGATAGCGCAACTCTGAGAAGAAGCCCAGAGGAGAGCAAGAGTGGGTCAGGGGTGTCCTGGCTTATTTGCCATTATCAAGCTGAACTCTCATCTCCTTTCCCACTGAACCTCCCCCGCCCAATGTTCCTCTCTCCTCTCCTCTCCTCTCCTCTCCTCTCCTCTCCTCTCCTCTCCTCTCCTCTCCTCTCCTCTCCTCTCTGTTCAGCTAGCTCATTGTGGATCTGCTGTGTGTGCTCTTTTCTTCTGCTGCTGTCATCCTGCACCCCCCCCTCCTCTCGCGCTCTTTCCTTCTTTTCTTTTCTTTGTCTGTTTCTCATTTTAAGATTGTGTTTGTTCATGTATTTCTGACTGTTTCCCATTCCCCAATCTTTTTCTGCTTTTTTGCTTTCTGCCTAGCCTACTTCATGTGTGTCCCTCTCTCTTGCTCTCTCACTCTCTCGCTCTCTCTCGTTCTCTCGCTCTCCTTTTTTCTTTTCTCCTATCCTTAGGGGCCCTCTGTGTTAGAGAAGTACTGTGGTGTGATAAGCTCTGGCTGGTGTTGGATGAGTATCAGTCAGACTGCATTGTTCAGTCAGCTCAGCCGCCTCCTGTCCTCTGACGTCAGACGTGAAGAAAGTACATTACTATAGGCAGGGCCACTGACAACTATAGCTGGGTCCAGGACAAAGTAATCTGAAAGGGCCCCCTCACCCAATACATGTCATGTAATGAGGACCCAATTCTGCCCCCCCCTTCTCCCTGGGCCCGGGACAAATTACCCTTTTGTCCCCCCCCTGTCGGCTTACCTGACTATAGGGTACGCCTATAAGGGTCCCGTTGAGAGCACTCACACTCTGAACAGAGACCCTGGCAAAGAGCTGAGCTATAGGTTCAAATACAAAAAAACTATTCCCTGAAAAGGGAATAAAAATGTGGAGATCCGTTTCTGGCCTTTGATGTATTATGCCCAAAGCCACCACTGTGGCGTCTATAGATCAGCGGGAAAAATCCATAACTGTGTAAAGGGAGGAGAGCTGTGACTTTTAAAGAGCACCACAGCCCAGTGGCAAGACAAAAGGTTAACATGCTGCTGGATGGAGATGATTGTTATTGAAGAGTACAAAATGTGTGTGTCATTGACTTTTTTTATATATATGTGTGTGTAATAGCTATTGCTACATGTAGTGCCCTTGCACCATCCAATGGGTTAGTGCTGATTGTGAAATTGTACAGCTGTATTGTTAAATACGTTGTCACACTTTCTGATACTGTGGTGTCTGCAGTTTAGGATAGCAATTTATTTCAATGAATAGTCCCTGTGACATTTCTCTTTTTTTTGGGAAAGGACATTCATTTTCAAATCAAACTGAGATCACTATATGGCTCTTGTTTACATCAAATATTTTAGAATTCAAACCTGCTGTGGTCTGCCTCTGGCTGTGCTCTTGCAAGCAGAAATCTTGTGCTGCGAAGCATTGGTCTGAACTGCGTGTGTGTTTGTGTGTGCGTTCGTGTGGGTGTGTACCCTGTGACAGTGCTGTACCTGTTCGCTTTTGTGTGTGGCCTGAATCTACAGTATGTAGCTGCAACAGTTAAAAGATCCATGCACAGCCTCTAGGTGCTGGCAAACGCAGGAGCGCTCAAAATAAAGAAGTTAACCGCACACTTATTTGACCTCATGCTCGTTCATTCAGAGTGAACAACGCGTTTTGCCTCTGTGTGTCAGCAGGTTCGCTCAGGCTACAGTATGTAGCTGTTTGAGCATGTGCCCAGGCCCTTGTCCCAGCATGTGTGCCTGCCTACCTGCAGCTCTAGAGTATCCATGCCCCTCCTGTGAAGATCAAGGGTGCATCAAGGGGCTGAGCTGACGGTGCAATAATACTGCAGCTTTCTCTACTGCAGAGCAATACTATAGCCTCAACTGTCTACTCATGGCTGATCGATTGTCTCATATTGTAGACACACAGAGACATCTGGAAGGTAATTGTCCTTCAGTCTAGATTTACTAACTCTCCACTAGAGAGGCAGGGAAGGAGGGAGTAAAAAGAACAGCACACAGTCTGTTTCCAGGTAGTTATTTCACTAGTGGTAACAGATGAAAGCTGAGCGTGAGAAAAAATCATCACAGTTGAGAGGCATCATCTAGGTGCTGAGACCTCTAGGTGATGCACTTCAGATTACAGTCATTATGCGATGAGACCCTTAGACTATACAGAAGGCTTTATGAAAAGTGCCACTGATGAGCAGTGCTGCTGTGTGTGGATGGGAGAGAGAGAGAATGTGTCTGTATATGTAGAGAGAGAGAGACAGACAGAGAGAGACAGACGGAGAGAGAGGTCTGTGCTGAAGAGTTGGGGTGGCTTACCCTGTAGGCAAAGGAAAGACATGCACACAAACACACACACACAATAACCACCAACACATCACCACAAATAAAGCTTTGTGGGTGCGTGTGAGATTGAGACACTTGTATATTAACACCATCAACACCCCTTCTCTCCACCTCACACCCACACACACATGCCATTACCCAAATAACAATCTGCTGTTTCACACAACACCCAATCACACATTACACCCAATCACACAACACCCAATCACACAGTACACCCAATCACACATCACACGTTACACAGTTGTTCTACAGCTCTCTCTCTCTCTTTCTCTCTCTCTCTCTCTCTCTCTCTCTCTCTCTCTCTCTCTCTCTCTCTCTCTCTCTCTCTCTCTCTCTCGCCACCTGCTCTGCTGCTTTCTTCCTTCTTTTACTCTCTATACTCTATACTCTATAATCCCTATACTGAGAACCCATGTATAATTCACAAGCATTACTTTAAATCTACAGCTCATGGGTACACACACACACACACACACACACACACACACACACACACACACACACACACACACACACACACACACACACACACACACACACACCTTTGCGGGCCTTGGGGCTCATGAATATAAACAGTGGTACACAGTCGAGGTGTGTGTGTGTGTGTGTGTGTGTGTGTGTGTGTGTGTGTGTGTGTGTACTTGTTATTGCGTGTGTGTACACACGTCTGCTAGCAGTGTTGTCTCCGCCCTGTGGTCCCTTTCTGAACAAGGAGTCACAGCGTGGAATCTCTCACCAGGACACAAACGCAGAGAGGCGATGCTGGGGAGATGTGTGCGTGCATGCGCGTGTGATTGCATTGTATTGCATTGTATTGTATTGCATTGCATTGTATTGTATTGTATTGCATTGCACTTGCATTGCATTTGCGTTTTTCTGTTGTTCTGCTGCTGATTGTGCATCCGTTGATTGATGGAGGTTGTAGAAAGAGGGAAAAAGTTCATTTTTTTCCTGATTTGTTTATTTGTTTGATTTATTTCTCTTGCACCTACCCACCGGAGGCGGCAATTGCAGCAGGCAGCGAGAGGAGAGCAAGAGGAGAGAGAGAGGGGGATGGAGGGGAGAGATGGAGGAGAGGGTGATAAGAGGGCTCTTGGCTCTTGTCATGATGTTTGCTCTAATGTAATGGAGGAGTGTGGGGCTCTGACACAGCAGGCTATGAGAACAGGGGATGAAGATGGAGGAAAGAGAGAGAGATAGAGAGATATGGACAAGGAGAGTGGGAGGAGAGAGATGACCGTAAGAAATCTTCCTCGAAAAAGTTATTTCATAGGTCATTGTAGTTCATTCCGAGTGCATCAAAGTACCACACCTTTTATTTCAGCGTTATCAGCAACCCTCTGGAGACGAAAACAAAAAAGCGAAAGAGAGCAAATATACAGGATGACCTGTTAGTAAGTCGCTTTGGATAAAAAAGGTCGGCTAAATGTAGTCAATGGAGGGGGAGGGAGGGAGGAATTGCTGCACGAGAGGCTGGTGAATCATGTGTTGGACTGGAGGGAGGGGTGGGTGTTTGAAACCCTCACCCTGAACCTCACAGGTGTGAAATATAACCAACAACTACAGACAAAGCAAGCGCACACAAGCCAAAGACACATGTATGTCATGGGCAGATAACATGCCTTGTCTCCGTCATACCTCTTTTGCCGAGAAACACATTAGCAATTGTTGATTTATTTTATGATGGGGGAAAATTCCATTCCTAACTAGCTAACTAGCTTAACCAGAGAGAGTAGAGAGAGAGAGGTTCCATTAGCCCATTGTTTCCGGGTTCTATTATTGGGGGGGAAATCCCCCTTTAGGCAGACCTAGGCAGACCTGAGGACTGTTCTATTCAATGCTAGGAGCATTATGACACGCCCCTTTAGGCAGACCGGAACCTTGTCATGTTAGGTGCCCATAGAAACCTATTATGTTGTCATATCTCTATACTTAAAGAATCTCTGGCTTAACTCTCCTGAAGCCCCTGATGCAGTGAGCTACGCTGGCCCAAATGAAACGTCCAAGAGGAGGGAGGGGGGGAGGGGGGGGGGGGTGTTTATCACCCGCTGCACCAAGCAGGAAGCCTGAGTGTAAACAGGAATGGAGAGAGCATAAACATTACTAAGGCTGGCCTGGCTGTCTGGCGTGCTGCAGCAAAGAAAGTAGCTCACTTTATGCTTCTCTGGCCTGTCACGCCTGCCCCTTCTTTATTTAATGTTCGGTTGCCGTTTGAGATACTGTCGAGTTTAATGAAAACATTGATTGCTTTTATTTTGCTCTGGGTTGCTTGTGAGAGAAGCCTTGTGTTGCTTTGATGTTTACATGTTCATCTATATTTGCCATTGTCTCCGTCTGACACCATCAGTAACTTGTGTTCTTTTGTTTTAACAACACGGTAATAATGTGTATAGCAGCTGTGTGTGTGTGCGTGCTTGTGTGCATATGTGTGTTGGGGGTATATATCTGGAGGGGCTAGTGGCACTTGCACCTGAAGCCATTCCAGACAATGAACACACACACATACAGACACACACACACACACACACACACACACACACACACACACACACACACACACACACACACACACACACACACTGGATGGACACTTCCGTCCCTGGGACACCTCAGGCATCTGTATCTGTGTGTAAATAACAAGACAAGGTGGTGGTGGGGGTGAAAGACACTGAAATTGCCAAAGCAAATAAAACACGTGGTAGGTTTGGTAGAGAATTGATGATCCTTTACTTCTGTTTATTTCATGGCCAGCACACGTCCGTAAACAAAGATGTTTCTTCCCCACTGCCCTTAAGCATTTTATCTGCAGGAGAGACAAACAAACACGCACAACAATGCTGTGTAACAATACCCTTGGTGGTTAGAATGGGTTGCCATTTTTGAAAAGCTGGCATCACTGTGTCCATCTTACACCGTGCGTGCATGTGTGCGTGTGCGTGTGCGTGTGTCTATATGTCTGTGGGCAAGGAGGAAACAAACAGATAAATACTGATACACACACACTCACAAGACCCATCTGTGGGACACACACACACACACACACACACACACACACACACACACACACACACACACACACACACACACACACACACACACACACACACACACACACACACACACACACACACACACGTACGCAGTGCAGTGGTCCCATCTGCGGGAGGTCTGCATAGCTGCTGGGCCGTGACCTGGCACCTCAAGGCACATCACGGATCACAGATGAGTTAGGAGTGTGTCGTCACCGCGGGCAACTGAAAGTAAGCACACATTACGTGTGTGTGTGTGTGTGTGTGTGTGTGTGTGTGTGTGTGTGTGTGTGTGTGTGTGTGTGTGTGTGTGTGTGAGAGAGAGAGAATGTGGCCGACTTCCTGTTTGTGTAGGCTCTCAGATGTCTTCATTAAAGTCTAATGATGATGAACTACGCCTCTCTCCCTCTCTGCCTCTCTCCCTCCTCCCTGTCTCCATGCCATCTTGCATCTTCTCATAGTCTACAGACGGAAACATGCCATGGGCTTGCTCTTCCTTCTATCGCTCTCGCGCTCTCTCTCTCTCTCTCTCTCTCTCTCTCTCTCTCTCTCTCTCTCTCTCTCTCTCTCTCTCTCGTTATTGGACACAGCACACTCACATATGGTATGTAGACAGTACTTAAAAGTAAGATTCTTGTTACATAAGCCCCAGTCGCATGCAGATGAAAGCAAGCAGACTTGCATGCACACACACACACACACGCGCGCGCACACACACACACACACATTACCCTTCTGCTCACGCACTCTTCTGAACACACAGACACACACGTGCATATGCACACACACACACACACACACACACACACACACACACACACACACACACACACACACACACACACACACACACACACACACACACACACACACACACACACACACACACACACACACCCTCTGACAGACTGACAATAATGCACATACATCACATTCATTACATGCACATACCTACATAGCTCCACACGCAAACAAACCATATGACACATAAGAATGTGTCCACATCTGAGAGAGAACCGAGTCCCACGGCTGTGCAGGCAGGCGGGCCCA
>NC_085870.1:43442453-43457453 GCF_034702125.1 Engraulis encrasicolus | reverse complement strand
ACACACACACACACACACACACACACACACACACACACACACACACACACACACACACACACACACACACACACACACACACACACACAAATGCTACCCAAAGGGCCATATGATGACAGAGATGCTGATACTGGACAAACAAAGAGCCCACAGTTGGGGTCGTGATTTATCATAACGTGTGTGTGTGTGTGACTAATCATCTTGAACACACACAGAACCTATCTTATGTACAAAATGTACATCCTCAGGCTAGGCTTTGATCAGAGCTTTCCCTTTTAATGCTTTTGAATTTATAACTAATCTTCCTATCAGAGAACACATGATCTGAATGTGAAAATGGATTAATGACAGAGCGTGTATGATGACAGAATATGCCATTTTGTTCATCAAAGAACACACATTGTATTAGTGTGCCTTGGAATCTTTGGCAGACCTTATCAACAGCCACAACTGGAGCTAAGTCTGACCATAATTTTAAGACACATTGTATTAGGATAGAGAGAGCCCACTTTATTGATCCTGAAGGACAGTTGGGTATCCAGTAGCATTTTGCTACATAGTTTACAGTTTACATACAGTACATACATTCATATTCATTTAACTGTTTCAGTTGACCCAAGGAGGGCGAAGAGAAGCGAAAGGGAAACATGTGAGCCTGTGGAGAGTTTTAATGGTACTTTCTCCAAATGATCTCAATTAAAAAGGCACTTAAATCAAGCACAAGTCAAGCTCAAACAAAAAGCTACGTTCTGATTAAGTTGTAAATGCATGTAAATACACTATTTTGTAAACCCATCAAAAATGCACTGATGGTTTTTTGCACCTGGACCCTGCCAATATTTATTAACACTTTACTTGACGCAGGTGTCATAAGCATGTCATTACAGTGTCATAATAGTGTCATGACACAGTCATAGTAGATAAGTCATACATTATGTCCATGTCATAAACATTTTATGACTGTTGGCCTTAAGTGACATTCTGTTAAGGCAAAGACGGCCTTTGCCATAACCAAATGTCACTTAAGGCCAACAGTGACACATGACACATGCATAACACTATTATGACACTATTATGACACTTATGAGACTATTATGAGACTGTAATAACATGCTTATGACACCGGCGTCAAGTTAAGTGTTACCCAATATTTTCTAGTGGGCTGTTAACAGCAGATGGTGATGATGCCATCCATTCCCAGGGCGGAGGTGTGGAAGTGGGCATCATCCAGGGCTTATCGGCCCTCATTGTACCGCTTTGCCCTGCACTTGGAGAATCTGCTCCAGTGGGCTGGGCAACTGGCCAAGTGCTTTTAGCTGCTGGAGCCTCATCCATCATTAGATAGAATAGCCTTTAGTGTACTGTACTGTCTGGGTTTAAATCAGGCCAAGGTATATCATGGCAGAGTGGTTTACTGTGTGTGTGTGTGTGTGTGTGTGTGTGTGTGTGTGTGTGTGTGTGTGTGTGTGTGTGTGTGTGTGTGTGTGTGTGTGTGTGTGTGTGTGTTGTGTGTGTGTGTGTGTGTGTGTGTGTGTGTTGTGTGTGTGTGTGTGTGTGTGTGTGTGTGTGTGTGTGTGTGTGTGTGTGTGTTCGTGTGTGTGTTCGTGTGTGTGTTCGTGTGTGCGTGTGTGTGTCCGCGTGTGTGTTCGCGTGCGTGTGTGTGCGCGTCTGCACCTAGAGTAAAGGAAAATGTGTGATTCTGTGTGTGTGTGTGTTTACATGAGTGTTAGTGCGTGTCCTTGTGTTTTGTCATAGAGAAAGCATGTGTCTGAGAAAAGGCATATTGAGTTTTCAAATACCCTGTCGCTTAATCGATGTGAGCATTGTGTTTGTGCATTTTTTATGTCTGTATGTGTTTGCACTTTTGTGTTTTGCTGTATGATTGATGTCTCACTGTCAGCAAGAAGAGAAAAGGGCGAGGAGCGTGCGTGCGTGCGTGCGTGCGTGTGTTGGTGCGCGTGCGTGCGTGAATGAGACAAGAGGAGGCATCATCAGCGTATTGGGTTCATTCTTAAGGCTGTGTTGGCCCGCTCCCAAAGCATCCCTCCTGCATCCTAAATCCACCATCTGCCTTCCCAATGGCCTTTCTCATTCTCTCCCTCTCGCTCTCTCTCCTGTTCTCTCTCTCCTGTTCTCTCTCTCTTGATCTCTCTCTCTCTCTCTCTCTCTCTCTCTCTCTCTCTCTCTCTCTCTCTCTCTCTCTCGCGCTCTCTCTCTCTCTTGATCTCTCTCTCACACACACACAGCACACACGCAGCAGCAACTAGGAACAGTGTACCCACACTGGATAATGCTTGCGCACCCAAAATTCACCACTTCTGCTGTTCTCTGTCTGCGCCCCCCTAATGCTACCTACCCCTCTCTGCTCCTCCTCTCTCCTCCTCTCTCCATCCCTCCCTCCCTCTGCTTCTCTCTGCCCTTTATCCCTCCCTGTCTCATTGCAGTGCTTCTGCTGGAGTTGCCGTGGTGATTAGTTCAGTCTCTGTGGACAGGAGTGTGAGTGTGTGTATGTGTATGTGTGTTTCTATGTGTCGCTGTGTGTGTGCGTGTGGCTGGGTGGATGGATGAGTGTTGTTTGTTTAAGGCTGGGAAGCTCCCGTTTTGGCCTTGCAGTGCACTTTTTTCTCTTTTCTCCCCCACGTCTTTCTTTTTCTTTCTCTTTCATCTGTCTCTGTCTCCCACATGTGTGTTTTTTATGTTCTTCCTTTTCCCACTCTCCTGTCCTTTTCATTATTCTCTCTCTCTCTCTCTCTCTCTCTCTCTCGCGCTCTCTCTCTCTAACTCTCTCTCTCTCTCTCTAACTCTCTTCTCTCATCTCTCCCTCTCTCTCTCTCTCTCTCTCTCTCTCCCTCTCCCAGCCACCCATGTTACCCCCTCCAATACAGTATACAGTTAGTCAAGGAGAGATTGGGAGGGTAGGAGACTCTGCTACCCTCCCCATACACGTATCTCCTTGTCTAACTGTATACTGTATTGGAGGGGAGGGGTAGTCCAGTAGTCCAGTCCTGACCTGACCTGACCTGCCCTCTCCTCTCCTCTCCTCTCCTGCCAATTACTCGCCTCTCCTCTCCTCTCCTCTCCTCTCCTCTCCTCTCCTCTCCTCTCCTCTCCTCTCCTCTCCTCTCCTGCCAATTACTCGCCTCTCCTCTCCTCCTCCTTGCTAATAATGACTTCGCCTCTTATCAGTGCAGTGAATGACGCACTACCAGAACACACACATGCAGGCTTAATATGGGAATGGAAAGCACAGTATGTCTGTTAGTTATTTTGGTGTGTTTGTGTGTGTACTGTATGTGTGTGCATACTGAATGTGTGTGTGTATGTGTTCATGTGTGAGAGATTCTTGAGTGTGTTACTGTTGTACGTGCAACATTTTCAGTACTCTTTGGTTTTAGTCCATAAACAATGAATGAATGGATGAGTATAAACTGAAAAAGTTGAACACAATGTCCTACAATAAAGATGTCACCACATCACATTACATTACACTTTGCTGATGCTTTTATTTAAAAGAAGAGTAGGGACAGTGTGGGAGTAGTTGCCGTGCCCAAGGACCCTTTAAACATGGATGACATGGGGTTTCAGGCCTTGTAACCTTCCAAAACCCAACTGCTTAAACAGTAGCAGATGGCTGCCCACAACATTTGGTCAAAGTGGTAGCCTGATTATCATCCACTTTCAAATCTCTTCGAGACTTGGTCTGACCAAGAGCATAACAAGTAACGTTTCCCAAACGCCATGGTTGAACCTCCTCCCTTAGTTTGCTGCTGGTCGAGACCAGAAAGGGCTGTGCAGAAGGTTAAACCAAAAATGTTCTTAGTCCCAGTCTAAACTACACCACTACCTTGAACACGCCTCTTCCCAGGGCCATTGGAGCTGCTCAAAGTTGACTGATTCCCGACAAAGTAGGTGGAGTTCCCGATTTTTTTCCCGGGGCTCACAAATGATATTTATATTGCTCCTGGCTTGACTAGAAGCATCTTCGAAGGTGTTGTGTCACTAGGAGGGTGCGGCCCGGCTACCAAAGTGGTGTTGCTAGTACTAACGTACATGTGTGTGTTTTTCCGTGTTTGCGTGCAGGATCATCCACGAGGATGGCTACTCAGAAGAGGAGTGTAAGCAGTACCGGGCCGTGGTGTACAGCAACACCATCCAGTCCATCATGGCCATCATCAAGGCCATGTCCTGCCTCAAGATCGACTACGAGGACGCCACCAGATCCGTGAGGAGCATTCACTTATTCCTTTGTTTGTTTGTTTGTTTGTTTGGAAAAACTAGTGGGAGATTGTACCTGTCTTTGCCATGAAGTAGAAACGGTTGTTTAATTAGCGATAAACTGAATGAACAAACCAGTACCAAAAGTTCACATGCACATACACATACAGTATATGCACATGCGTGCACATACACATGCATGCACATACACATACACACATGCTTGCACATACACGTACACGCAAATATTTTTTGCCAGGCTAATCAAAATCTTCCCAAACACACTGGCCCTCATTTATCAAACTTGCGTATAAACCATTGTAGAAATGAGCGCAGATCTCGTCGTACGACAAGGCTCACTTGAGATTTACTAAACATGCGTACCTCTCCAATCCCATCGTAAGAGCGACCCCTGAGTTTGCGACATGGAGAGACGCAAACCGGCTAAAACATCCACGTTTCTGGTTGATTGACAGCTTGAAATTAGGCTTTATGCAAGGTAGACAACAAAATAGCACGTGGAAATAATCAACGGCAGTAGTCAACAATGTTTCAGTTCTCAATATGGAAGGGGTCAATTGATTTCCAAATAATGATGGTTACAATTAAATGTTTGATTGACTACTACAGCAGAAATAATGAAGATAATGATTTTTTAAAATTATGATGATAAACTTTTATTTGAAACAAGGTCAAGAATAGGGTCCTACGTGAAACTGGCCAACAAACAGTGCCCAAACCATTTCTTGAGGTAGGAGAGTTTTGCATCTACCTATTTCATCCATGTGCCCAACTGCCACCGCGAGCGTTGGAGCACCGCTGGTTCCCACGACTGAAGGCACATTCCAATACGCGGCTGTATACTGCACAATTATTCACACATCACGTCAAATCACAAATTACAAGTCTCGTGCAGTTGTTGGCCTAGTATGCCAAATAAACGCAGCGCTCGCAGGAAGGCTGCACCAATTCAAACAAGGTTATGGGCAAAATATACAATGTAAAAATATTTTGTACTTATCTAGGCCATTTATTTATGATAATGAGTTGTTGCGCTACAACTGCTGCTCAAATTGGTGATCGTAGTAATCTCAAGTCCAACTTGAAAACGCTGTACACCGTCTGAGAGCAGTTGTACGGATTTCATCTTTCCTGTGCTTACGATGAGATTTGATAAATGTGGAGAGAGAGTTCCTTGGAGTGCACATCAGCGACGACCTCTCTTGGACCACCAACACTACATCACTGGCGAAGAAGGCCCATCAGCGTCTCTACTTCTTGCGCAAACTAAAGAAGGCAAGTGCTACACCCTCCATCATGACAACATTCTACAGAGGAACCATAGAGAGCGTCGTGTCCAGCTGCATCACAGTGTGGGGAGGAAGCTGCACAGAGAAAAACAGGAAGACACTCCAGCGTGTTGTGAACACAGCGAAGAAGATCATTGGAGTACCACTCCCCTCCCTGCAGGACATTTACACCGCACGCCTCACCCGGAAAGCACTGATGATCATCAAAGACACAAGCCACCCTGCACACAAACTGTTCAGCCTCCTGCCCTCTGGAAAGAGGTACAGGCGCCTCCGTTCCCGTACCACCAGGCTTGCAAGCAGCACGATGCATCAAGCAATCAAGATACTGAACACTCAACCCACTCTCCCTCCACTGTCAGCCTCTAGCCAGCCAGGCCACTGACAACCCTCCCCCCCTCATCCCCACCACCATATCTGCGACTGAACATTCCACCTGCACTACTACATCTGTGACTGAACTTTCAACCTGCACTAACTCAAAACATACACATGCACACACACACACACACACACATACATACACACACACACACACACACATACACACAAGCACACCGCACTTTCTGCACTAAACCCAAACATACACACACTGACACACAACTCATACTCACACACACACACACACACACACACATACACAGATACACAGACACACACACAGACGCACACCGCACTTTCTACCTGCACTAAACACACACACACACACACACACTCACACACACACACACACACACACACACACACACACACACACACACACACACACACACACACACACGCACAAAAAACACATACAAACACACACACACACACATACTGCTGCTGGTGAATTTAATAAACCTTTTAATTATTTATTTTCTATGTCAGAACGTTATAAAGGACTTTTAGGAAAAGCACAACAAAAATACCTCCTCTTAATATATGTTCTCTACAAGTCTTCTGTTGTCCAGTCTTGCACTTTAAATGTCTGTATGAGCAATGTCTATGTCCATACTGTCTTATGTCCATGTATGAGTACTGTCTATGTCTATACTGTCTATGTCCTTACCTAGATTAGTCTATGTCTGCATGGGAGAGCAAGAAACGCAATTTAAAATTCTTTGTATGACCAGTGCATGTAAAGAAATTGACAATAAAACTTGACTTGACTTGACTTGACTTGACTTGACTTGACTTGACTTGACTAAATGCCAACCGGTCGTAGAAAAGAACGTACGCACGATATACGCATGATTTTCGTCGTACGCTGCTTTGATAAATGAGGGCCACTGTCTCTGACTATCATAATCCTTCATACAGTGAGCTAGGCAAAAAAAAGAGTGTGTGATTGACAGGCAGATAGGTGGGCAGGCAGGCAGGCAGTCAGGCAGGCAGGCAGGCAGGCAGGCAGGCAGGCAGGCAGGCAGGCAGGCAGGCAGGCAGGCAGGCAGGCAGGCAGGCAGGCAGGCAGGCAGGCAGGCAGGCAGGCAGGCAGGCAGGCAGGCAGGCAGGCAGTCAGCCAGCCAGTCAGGGTCAATAAATGACAGACAGATGCGAGGGCTGTGGTGTGTAGGCTGAGACGGGCAGAGCTGAGCTGCTCAGAGATCAGTCTCTCTACTCCCTGCCACTGGGCTCTCTGCTCTTAACCTGAGGTGCATTATGTGCCGACAGAGCAGAGTGACGCAGAGAGAAAACAGAAGTTAAAGACTGCACCCCCCCCCTCTCTGTCTCTCTCACACACACACAATCTCACTCACTCACGCAGACTCTCAGTCACTCTCTCTCTCTCTCTCTCTCTCTCTCTCTGTCTCTCTCTCTCTCTCTCTCTCTCTCTGCGTCTCCCCCCCACCAACCCCCACACACACACACACCACCACCACCACCACTGTATCTCACAACAATATCCCACCGTGTCCTGTCCACAGATGGAGCTTTTTACCTCTCTCTGTATATGTAGCAGCTGTTTGCCTTTTCTCATCTGCTCTAAGCCTTGAATGCATTGCATACCGATAGACTTTGGGGTGAGATCATAGAAGATTACGGCAAAACAGGGCTGAGACTGAGAGAGACCATATACTTCTGTGCTGGTGTAAAGAATACAGCATTGTGATGGTTAACTTCTAGCACTGCTCATAATTCCTTCCTTCCCATTTTACTCAGTTGTTTTTAACCCTTGCAAGGTGTTTTCAGTTTTTTACTTGAGAAAAATGGTATGAATTATCATTCTTTAACTTTGAGATGGCCTCATTTTCTGTTAGGAAGATTGATCTTTAAAAAAAAAAAACACTAGTGGCTCAATCTGTGAGCTTGGCTTGAGCTTACTCACTTCCTTCACTCGCTCCTTATCTTTATCTCTTTGTATCTCCCACCCTCAAAAAAATACATACACATACATTCACAAATTGGAAGTAGGGGACATGATGGCGAACAAGCGCTTGATTTTTTTTATTGGGTATTTTGGACCCAAGCACCTTATGTTTAACAACACGAACACCTTACAAGGGTTAAGTGTGCAAACACATTAGTGATTCTGTTTGTTCTGTTCTATTCTACAGTGTAATTATTACTGTATTTGCATTGATAGGTTTGAGTGTGAGAGAGAAATGGTGCATAAGCGTTGCTGTTCCGCATGCTCAGTGTTGGGCAGTGGCGAGGGGTTGGGAACGGGTTTGTGTGCAGAATCCCTGTCGTTTGACATGCCTGGTTCCACCATCGAGGCACCCAAATGAGTCATCAGTATTCCTCATGTCACCTCAGGTTGGTTTTGTTGGGCCAATGTGGTAAGACGGCTCTCTGAACAAAGCAGGAAATGAGCATTTGCATGCTAATGGGTATTTTGCAACAAGGGCCGGCGTGAATGTAGGCTGTGTGGAGCAGAGAGGAGAGCACAGAGAAGAGATGCACAGTACAGGGGGCCTTAGACCCAGACTCTGGGAGCTAGAGAGATACTGAGAACTGCTGAGAAGCTCAGACAGTGGTGAATTATGGGCCTTTGCTCCACATAATCTACAGCAGGGGTGGGGAACCTTTTTCATTCGAGGTGCCACTTCAAATTCCACCCAGGGCCGTAAAAGTCCTCCAAGGGC
Organism: Engraulis encrasicolus; assembly: GCF_034702125.1. Classification (NCBI taxonomy): domain Eukaryota; kingdom Metazoa; phylum Chordata; class Actinopteri; order Clupeiformes; family Engraulidae; genus Engraulis; species Engraulis encrasicolus. Next base: position 43,448,860 of record NC_085870.1, on the reverse strand, counting down.
CGTACTATGAACGCAAACCAGGATTTCCCCCTGCACTTAAGGCTTATATTGAAGGCATCCACCTTTAAAACAGACGCCACCTTCTCTGGGTCCCCTGACTATAACTTAGCCTAATTGTTTTGCAAGTGTAATTTCTAAGATTCCTTTACAGAATATATGATATTTCACGTGAAGCTGCACAACTTTGAAATGATGTCAGGGGCCGGATAAAACAGCCTCGAGTTGAGAGGCTTGAGCCGTAAACGGCCCTCGAGACATAGGTTCTCCCCACCCCGGATCTACTAGCCTTGGTCTCACTGCAGGGCCAGCCCCGAATTCGATGGGCCAGCAAGCACGGCCGAGGCTCGGAGGCGGGGTCAACCTCTGTGTAAAAATGTGGCTGCATGGGGGACTTATCGCTAAATTCTGGGCAAATTATGGTTAAGCATTAGTTTGGGGTGTTTGGCTTTCTTATGGCATAATTTCATAAGATGCAACCTTGGCACTTCTGTTTGTGTTTTTAAAGTTATTTAGTCAACATAACTTTTTTGTTGTTATCAGGGCATCATGGGCACCACTACACTTAAACTTGGGATGTCATAGCTAAGTCATGTCGGCTTTTTTCTGCTTTTAGCCGCCAACTCTTGTGCCATTATCGTGATTTGGCATGCTTTCCACTGGACACCAATAAAAAGTGTCTCACAAATACTCACACATGACATTTATGTCGGCTTATTTAGCTTTTGCGCTATTATCGCCGAAGGTCTGGTAGGCTATATCGCACGTTTCAGACTGATCGCCAAACACAGTTTGAAATTTACACAAGGGCTTTAATGTCAAATGGATGGAAATAACATGAATGAATAGACAGGTGGCACGCCGCAACGAGGGGGTGTGTCGCTATGTCCGGGGCTCATAATTTTCTATAGCAACTGATGAAGGTGCTATGTCTCAGGGATTTGGTCTCCTTTCACATGGTAACTTATTCAATTACCTGCACATTCATGTCTCGCTATGTCCGGGGCTCATGCTTCTGTGCGCGATTGGGGGGATTAACTGGGCATGTTCGCACGTCTCCTTCTGTTCACTCTCAGTTGTCGAGCTGCTCGTATTTTCATGCGTCTTTGTCTTCTTAACATGCGCTGCGTCCCATACAGCTTCTGAATCGACAACTTTGCCATGTAATAAAACTGTTCTTGAAAGGCAAGCCATTTTCTTTGCAGTTCTTGTCGTCTTTGTCCGTAGGCTACGAGCCAAACGGCGACCTGCTCCAGCAGAGTTTGCTCCATTTTATTCTCCTTCTTTGTCGTTGTTCTGTTGTTGTCCTTCTGTGATTTGGGGCGAAAGTGGGCTGTGCCCGACTGACGTTTCACAAACAAGGCGTGTACCTGAATGTGCCTGGGGTCGGCTATGAGTCCGATCAGGCAAAAAATGGCCCGGGCCGGCAGCTCCGAGCCGGCCACTCTCCTGAGCCCCGGGCGGCCCCGGGCCGCTGAAGCGCGGCTAATGAGACCAAGGCTATTTTGTTCACATGGGCTCTTGTTAAATGCCGGGGCAGGGGGGTTGGTTATGCACTGGGGCCTCGCGATGGCCAGACAATGGGAGTTGAACCTGGAATAGGAAATTCCACTGAGAACTGACGGACAGTAGTTCAACATGGTCAAGCAAGGCTTTTCTCCCCACAATCTACAGTACGTTCACCTGGGCTCTCATTGTAGAGTATGGGGTGGAGATGCGTGGGGAGCCCTGGATGGATGGACAGACTGTGGGAGGTGAATGAGGAGGAGGAGATGCCGCTAAGAGCTGCTGAAACGCTTAGCCGGTCATTAACCCATTGACGCCTAAAGGTCAGATTAGACTTCTGCAACTGCGCTCGTCAAAACTCGCGTGGGAGTGGCCACGAACCAACATTGTATTCATGCATCTGCGAGTTCTGCGAGGTCCGAGGTCTCGTCGCGAGCCACATTTGAAATTACGCGATTAGACTACTTTCACTACATTGTAAGCACTGCGGTCATTATTAAGCAATGTTGCTTTCTATCGCGGTTAGCTAGGTATTTTCACACAAATTGCAAAGGCAATGCACTGGTATTAATCATTATTTGACATACCCAGTCTGTTTTCACGAGCAGAAAATTCAAGCATGTGAAGACAGTTGATTCTGCCGATGTGTGTTTACATTCGGTGGAGGAATGGTAGTAAAACCGCAGGCATTGTGCCACGAGTGTTCAACTGATGCATTGTTTGTTACTTAGCTTGTAGCTTCGTGTATTTACACACATTTACACACAAGGCATTAATAAAGTTTTTAACAGAATACAGCTCTGCTCTCGCAAACTACTGGCATTGCGCTGCCACAAGAACAGAACAAGGAAGTAGCGAGACGACCAATCATAGTGCCTTTTTGTCTGCGTACTCCGCGTCCGTCCGACGGATAGTTAGAATTTTTTGGAGGCGCTCGACGACGGGCGCAGAGCCTCTGAGAGGGGGGCGTGGACTCGCATAGACAGAAAACGGACGGACGCAGATTCTATGCGTCCGAAGCATAAATCTAGCTTAAGGCACCTGCAAAAAAGGGTGCTGAATGCCTGAGCCCTTTTAAAGAAAAGCTGCCCTCAGCCTATAAAAACCTAAATATCTCAGCTTCTGAAGCACATACAAATATGCACTAAGTTGCATTTAAATGCTAGGACCCTCATCTTTCATTAGAATATGTCATTCATCTCGAAAAAAACTGAGATTTTTAATAAAGTTGTCTCAAATCTCATGAGCCTGAATGTTGCATAATGCAGCTCCAGGCGCCAGGGCCAATGTTGCACAATGCAACACCAGGCATCAATGGGTTAAGGAAGGCTAGTGGTGATGGATGATCTTCTGAGGGGGGGATTAGGTAGGTGGCATGGAGACCTGTACTGCCTATGGTGACATGGAGAGACCTATATTGACTGCTGGAAGACCTTGGCACACTAAGGCGGTCCAAAGGGCAGTCATGGGTAAGCGGTTAGGGTGTCAGACTTGCATCAGGTGTCGAAGGTTGCCGGTTCGACTCCCGACTCGCCAGGTTGGTGGGGGGAGTAATTAACCAGTGCTTTCCCCCATCCTCCTCCATGACTGAGGTACCCTGAGCATGGTACCGTCTGGCCGCACTGCGCCATTTCGGACGCCATTGGGGGCTTCCCCCTTGCACGGGTGTGGCATAAATGCAATTTCGATGTGTGAAATGTGCACTTTTGTGCTGTGTCACTATGACAATGGGAGTTTGAGTTTCATAGTTGGGCTTTCTTCTCTTCTTCTTCTTCAGAGTAGATTCCTAGAATCTACTTGAGGCCCGCCCTTCAGATGGCGAGTTGAGGACATGTGAAAACGGCTCCTCCTTTTAAACACACACACACACACACACACACACACACACACACACACACACACACACACACACACACACACACACACACACACACACACACACACCCTCAACATCTTACACACACAGGCATCCATCCACACCCCACAGCCAGACAAAAACAGTTTAGCAGATGTCTGGTCAGCTGTGTTGATGAGAGAAGGAGGGCAAGAGAGAGGGGCAGGCAGGCAGGACGGAGAGCAAGGCAGGCAGGCAGGCAGGCAGGGGGGTTAGTGGGAGGGGGTGTCCAAAGTGGAATGGCTGGGTGGACCAGTCGGCGTAGGCACAGACACGGAATCAATGGTGGTGGAGTAGAGCGATTAGCAAAAGCTAATGGATCTAAACGAGCATGGAGGCACTGGAGCGTGAGGGGGGCACACACACACACACACACACACACACACACACACACACACACACACACACACACACACCAACCCTCTCTCTCTCTTTCTGTCTCTCTCTTTCTGTCTCTCTCTTTCTGTCTCTCTCTTTCTGTCCCTCTCTTTCTGTCTCTGTCTCTGTCTCTGTCTCTCTCTCTCTCTCTCTCTCTCTCTCTCTCTCTCTCTCTCTCTCTCTCTCTCTCTCTTTCTCTTTCCCTCTCTCTCTCTGTCACACACATACACGGCTCAGTCCACACATTTCACACATGACCAGCAGGGCACACAAGCCACCCCCCCCCCTTCTCCTTCCTAAGGGCTTCTAGTGGGCAGTATTTAAGCCTCACCTAGTTTCAGCTTTTAGACAGAATACAAGGAGATGGACACGGATAGAGAGAAGAAAAATATTTCAGTATATGGAAGACATGCAAAAAGGAAGAGTCCTTGTCCTTTGCCAATCACATCCCTGCTATTATGACAACAGAGGCATTTTTTTCTATATATTCTGGGTAGTTACTGTACGTAGCCTTTGTAAAGTAGCATGCAGTTGTGCACTACAGTGCACGGCACATAGTGAGTATGCGCATATACCTGTTTCTCCCAACGTGAGCTATGAGTAAGCATGGAGAGGGGAAAGCTGAGGGGCAGGAGGGGATGAGAGGAAGAGGCGGCTGGAGGGAGGTGAAGATGAAGGAATGGATGGAAGCGAGTCATGAGGAGAAGATAGCCAGCAGCTGTTTCTGCCTGTGGTGTGCACTGTGTCTTCATGCCTTCTGCAATTACACACATATGCTTCCTGAACTCATCTATCTTCCTCCTGTCTAAAAGTCATCCCTCTATCGCATGTGCTCTCTTTCTCACTCACTCACTCACTCACTCACTCTCTCTCTCTCTCGCTCTCTCTCTCTCTCTCTCTCTCTCTCTCTCTCTCTCTCTCTCTCTCACTCACTCACTCACTCACTCACTCACTCACTCACTCACTCACTCACTCACTCACTCACTCACTCACTCACTCACTCACTCACACACTCACTCACTCACTCACTCACTCACATCACTCACTCACTCACTCACTCACTCACTCACTCACTCACTCACTCACTCACTCACTCACTCACTCACTCACTCACTCACTCACTCACTCACTCACTCACTCACTCACTCACTCACTCAAACTGTACATACTCGGTAGTCTGTCACTTACACTCTTTCTCTGCCTTTGTTTCAGTCTTCTTTTGCCTTTTGCCCTTTCTTCGCTCCCCCACTCTACACTAATGAGTTTCCTACATCCTTTAAGCATCTTGCCATTTTCCTGATAAGGCTACTCTGTCCTGTACAGTATATCTCTGCTCCAACCCCTCTGCCTGTGCTCCTGTGCCCCTGCTGTTTAAAAAAAGGTTATGCCTCCATCCTCCCTGCAGCCTGTTCTTTTCCAACGAAGCTCTCTGTGCCGCCTCCTACTCCACCCGAGACATCATACTAGTATATACCTCCTCTCCCATACATCTGCCTTTGCTCCTCCTGCTGCCTAAATGAAAGATATTTTAAAAAGTTGGCTCCATCCTACCACCACCCTGCTCTTTTCCTGCAAAGCGCACTGTGCTGTCTTACCCCACCCTACCCAGCATAGGTACTGTATGTATCCCCTCCCACACCTCTGCATTCGCTTCTCCTGCTGTCTACCAGAAAAGTTGAAAAAGTTGCCTCCATCCTTCCCACACCCTGCTCTTTACCAATAAAGCCTCTGGCTTCTCTTCTCCTGCTGTCTACAAGAAACGTTTTTTAAAAAAAATCTTCATTCCACCCTGTCTATTCCACCCAAGGCTGTATCTCACACTGTGCGATCTGGTTCATGATTGTTTACGCCCGATTGGCTGATAGGGCATCCCAAGCCATAGTAAATCACAAATACCATTCTAAACAAAGATGCTATGCACGTCTAGGAAGAGCACATCTTTGAAATCACACGGACACCCCAACCAGGGATAGTACTAAGACGCTTCATTCCTGTATATATCTCGTCTCGCTGAGTTGTTGTAGGTTTGTTGTGTCTGGCAGCGTGATGAATTCTTGCATTGGCCATAGATGTTGCTGCGGTAACCAACCACTTCCTTAGCTGAAAGACACGAGGCGAATTAATTGTTATTGCAGCACTTTTTAATGAAATTTCGGTAGGGATTCATTTCAGCAGTCGTGCTCCAATATCCCTTACCCGTTATAAATCGAACACAAACCCGTGGCCTCTCGTGACTTATTTCTTCAATATACCCCCTTTCACTGCTGTCAAAAAGAAAATAACAACGTTCCCTCCATCCCCTGTCTGTGCTGTTCCATGCTGTCCTATTCCACCCTATTCCACCATATATATACATCCCCTCTCCCACTTTGTGTTTGCTCCTGCTGCTGTCTAAAAGTACAGTGGTAGAGAGTTAGAAAGTGTGGTTGTCATCCATCTTGGCTCTGGGCTGGCGCTGCTGTTTCAGCCCCCCGTGCTGCATCAGATTGGGCTGGCAGTGCAGCTGTGGCCTGCGGATGACCTGGCCAGCACCATGTGGCTCCAACCAAAGGGCTTTAGACACACAGCACGGTGGCCAGCACAGCACTCGCTCGGATTAGTGCTGGATTTCTAGAGCTGACACATTCGGGTG
>NC_085870.1:43297453-43439953 GCF_034702125.1 Engraulis encrasicolus | reverse complement strand
AACTGTGAACTTGACATTGTGAGCCTTTGGCTATTTTGTTTTCTTTCCATTTTGTTATGTTGGCTTATCATAGCCCATTTATTTTTCCTGTAAATATTGTAAATAGCTCAGATGTATATATTTTTCTACTCTTCAGTTAGTTATAGATTTTTGTTTATTATTTTCCACTGGCTCACTGGATTTCACTAAATGCACTTGGTGTCGCAAAATAAACGGCAAAAACACCATCTCTGCCTCCTGCTGGTTCACTGTGCCACCACTCCAAGACCCCTCGACAAACTACTTTTCAACACACACAAACACTATTTAGGAGAACTCCTGTAGCACTCAAGAGATTGTGGGCTGATCTATTTTTTCTCCTTTTATACGCGCTCTCCTGCCCGATATCACCTCACACATGTGTTGTGCACGCACATATAGGAAGCAATAATGCTCCAATGTGGCCCACATACACACAGCACATATGCTCGATGCACGTCATGGTTTGTGCGTGTGTGTGCGTGCGTGCACGTGTGTTAGAGATGGTGGGTCGGCATGACTGTGGAAATGCAATTAAGTGTGTGAGTCATGTTATTCTCATGGGCGTTCTCTCCCCGGGCCTGTGCCCTGGGTCACACTCCATTCCCACCCCAACCTGCCTCCCTGTCTGCTTTGCATGAGCAGCAATCTCGAGTACAACAGACACACACAGACACACACACTGCACTTGTGCACACACTCACATACAGTATGTGCTTACACATACAGTCCCAGGAAAAAGTTTGTACACCCTTTGAAATTTCTTACCTTTCTGTCAAAATTGGTCATAAAACATGGTCTGATCTTCCCGGAAATCACAAGAAGGAACAACCAGAGTCTGCTTTTACTAATTCAACCCAAACATTTACAAGTTTTCATATTTTCATTGGCCATAAGATGTAAACATTCACAGGACAGCAAGACATAAGTAAGTACACCCTTGCATTCAATAGGTTTTAACCCTAAGTTAGTCGCAATAACCTCAACCAGATGTTTCCTGTAGTTGCAGATCAGATTAACAAAACAATCTGAATGTATTTGGTCTCCCTCTTCTTTAGAAAACTGCCTCTCGTTAGCAAGGTTTGTGGGATGTCTGGAGTGCATAGCTTTCTTGACTTCATGCCATATAATCTCAATTGTTTTTGTCAGGGCTTTGACTGGGCTATTCCAGAATGTGTATTTCATTATTATGAAGCCATTCTTAAGTCGATTTGCTTCTAAAGTATGGGTTGTTGTCACATTTCAGCACCCATCCTCTTGTGTGCTTCAACTGTGTGACAGACTACCTCACTTTTTTCTGTAAAATGTCTCGATAAACTTCTGAGTTCATTGTTCCACTGATAATAGCAAACCCGAAAAGGCCTGAGGCAGCAAGGTAGCCGCATATAATGATGCTCCCGCCACCATACTCAAAGGTGGAGATGATGTTTTGGTGAAGGTGTGGTTCTCCAGTTCTCCTCCACACATGACATTGTGTGTTCCCCTGAACAATTCAACTTTGGTTTCAACGTTGGTCTACAGAATATTTTGCAGTAATTCTATGAAGCATATAAATGCTTTTTCGCAAACCTCAAAGGTGCAGCAATATTTTTTTGGACAGAAACCCCATTCATTTTAGATTGGCAGAATGAATCCCATTTTTAGCTATTCTTGGTTACATCTCCTCTTCTGAGTATGGTGGCGGGAGCATCATTATATGCGGCTACCTTGCTGCCTCAGGCCCTTGACAGTTGGCTATTATCAGTGGAACAATGAACTCAAGTTTATTGTGAGATTTTACAGAAAAAAACGCGAGGAAATCTGTCACACAGTTGAAGCAAACAAGAGTATGGGTCCTGAAATGTGACAACAACCCATACTTTAGAAGCAAATCGACTTTAGAATGGCTTCATAATAATGAAATACACATTCTGAAATAGCCCAGTCAAAGCCCAGATAAAAAAAAACAATTGAGATTATATGGCATGAAATCAAGAAAGCTATGCACTCCAGACATCCCACAAACCTTGCTGACGAGAGGCAGTTCTCTAAAGAAGAGGGAGACAAGATACAAACAGATTGTTTTGTTAATCTGATCTGCAACTACAGGACAAGTCTGGTTGATAATATTGCAACTAACTGAGGGTTAAACCCTACTTAATGCAAGGGTGTACTTACTTATGCCCTGCTCTCCTGTACATGTTATTGCCTTATGACCAATAAAAATATGATAACATGTAAATGTTTGGGTGGAATTAATTAAAGCAGACTCTGATTGTTCCTTCTTGAGATTTCCGGGAAGATCAGACCATGTTTTATGATCAATTTTGACAGAAATGTAAGAAATTTCAAAGGGTGTACAAACTTTTTCCTGGGACTGTATACACATACATAAGTGACTGGCTGGAACACACACAGACACTGCCACACACACACACACACCACTCTCTAAGGGAAAACCCGTCCAGTTTGGCACATAGGTGAGTGTGTGAATGTGTCTGGCTGGCAGTGACAGAGACCGAGACAGATTTATACGATGTATAACGATTTGTGCTGCCCTTGACATGGTGTATAGAAGATGAGAAATGCCAAACTACAGAAAGGTGCCAAAAAAGTTTATTCGAGTGAATACACCTTTATAATGTTTTTAACACAAAGAGAAGGCTCCTTTTATCTCTGACAGACTGCAGACCTTGGCCCCCTGTATATTGTGTTTCAGTCCCGAAAATGGTTATGTCATTTGGAAATAATCAATGCCATTTGTGTGTGTGTGCGGCTGTGTGTGTATGCATGCGTGCGTTGCTCATGTGTGTGTGACTGTGTGTGTGTTTCTCTGTGTATGTGTTTATTGTGTGTGTGTGTGTGCGTGCGTGCGTGCGTATGGCTGTTTGTGTATGCGTGCACAGTATGTGTATTGGTTTTCTGTACAAAGTTTTGTGTCCGTATCCTCCTCTCTTGTCCTTTGCTGTGTTTACAATCTCTTTATGTGGCTCATGTCAATGCTGTACCTCCTAACAAGTGTCCCTGCCACTTACCTGTTTTACTACCATTTTAAATGTTCTGTACCACACACACGCTCTCCTTTATTTATTTTTATGGGCTTTTCTTCTCATTATTGGATAAGGCAATTTGAGAGAAGATAGGAAAGTAATGGGGAGATAGAGAAAGAGGAAATGACCTCTGGGCTGGAATAGAACCTTGGCGCCCGACGTGACAGCCAGTGCCTTAGCCGTTTGAGTTATGGACAGGGCCCACACAGGCTTCTCAAATTACAGATGGGCGTCAGATAGGTTGCCCGTCCAGTCACACTTTGCTGGAAAGACTCAATTACATCATAACAGCATTTCTATGACATTACCGAGAGCCTTAAAGGGGCCCTATTATGCTATTAATGATAGCTTTCATTCAATTACGTCTATAGGTCAGTGCTTTCATTGTTAATTTTTTTTGCTTAACTAAGTGGAGTGGCGTTAATTTCCAATGACTATGTTTTCAAGCCTATTATTTTCATCATTGTGTGCGTGTACCCTATATCAGATTAAGATTCAGCCTTTACAATTTCTAAGGAAGCAAGCTTATAAAATTGGATCAGCACAGAGGGGCTAAGCTGATCATCATGAATGTTATCTTGTGTGCAGGATGATGCGCGTCAGCTGTTTGCGCTGTCTGCGGCGGCAGAGGAGCAGGGCGCGCTGCCGGACGACCTGTCCAACGTCATCCAGCGCCTCTGGGGCGACGGCGGCGTGCAGAACTGCTTCACCCGCGCGCGAGAGTACCAGCTCAACGACTCGGCCGCATAGTGAGTACAAATATATGCACGCACGGCAAACATACGCACACACACACACACACACACACACACACACACACACACACACACACACACACACACACACACACACACACACACACACACACACACACGTACCATACCACTCTCTAAGGGAAAACCCGTCCAGTTTGGCACATAAATGAGTGTGCGAATGTGTCTGGCTGGCAATGATGGTCACACACACACACACACACACACACACACACACACACACACACACACACACACCAGACACACACACACACACACACACACACACACACACACACACACACACACACATACACACACACACACACACCAGACACACACACACACACACACACACACACACACACACACACACACACACACACACACACACACACACACACACACACACACACACACACACACACACACACAGCCTTAGGATCTGCTGAATAACTCCACAATAAAAACATTTTCCCACACCCTTATGAATGAATGCATTCAGTTTCTGGTTTATTCTTCAACAGTTTGTGTTTGTGTGTCAGCACTTGAAGCATATTAGGTTGATGTTTTTTCTTAGAATTGCCAGTCATGTTATAGTTAATTGTTTTCCTTAGCACTGGCTATAATCCCACACTGATGCAAGTTCCAGTGGTAAATCTCCCACAAGTCACTGGGGCAGAGTTCACAGTCCTCTTTCTGCTACTCAGCTGTCTCCGTCAGGCCTTAGTCATTCACACTCGGAGAGCCGAGTCAATAAGACTTGTACATTAGATTACATTACAGTAGGTACTTTGCTTTTCATTCATTAATTAAGTAGGTTTTCGGAGTGGATAATTAGGTATAACAACATGCCGCTGCCTGCCTCAAGAGCACTTCAGCCATAGATGCAGATACAGGAGAGCTGCAGCTGTCATTCTCTTCCTCCACTTATAAGCTATGCAGGGCTGCTGCTAAGGTTTTGGAGGACCTAAGCACAATTGGACAGGAATCCCCCCTCATAATTAAAGGTGCACTGTGTAGGATGGTGGCCAGAGTAGGTATTGCAACTATGCTGCTCATCAAACTGTTCTGTCTAGTGCCAAATTTTCTTTTCGTGAACATTTACTAAATTAATAAACTAATATTTACTGGTATGACCAAAGTAAAATAGGTTTTGCAGCTAAGAACATCTATGGTTGGAAATTCAAAATGGCGAACATGGAGAAGTATGAAAAGTGCAGTCATAATGAATACATAGAATTTAATAGTGGTGGTAAATATGTGTGGAAAAGGTACCATTTGTGAATGGGGAGCATGAATTCTGGAAATTAAATACTAAAAATATTCCACAGTGCACCTTTACATAATAAAAACAATAATACATTTTTTAGGAGCCCCCAATTTTGGCAAAGGGGTTGAGGCAGTAAGCGCCCTGATTACTCTGCTTATGCCTAGCAGCGGCCCTGAAACTATTGTAATAACCACCCACATTTTTCCCACTGGTGACGGAGTCGAAACCTCAGATTCCCAAGACCAATTCCCTATTCATAAGCCTTACAGTTGCTGATTTGTGTACAGAAATCCCTTTTCTTTGTTTGGAAAGGCTTTTAATGCTTCTTTCCCCATTTGTTTTTCCAAACCCCATAACATGCAGAACTAACTGCAAAGAAGGGCTTCAGTGTTGAACCTGTCGTGATGTTGTAAAAGAGCAGTGTGGTTGCCACTCTTATCCTCCTAAGCCCCTTATTCAGCCTGCTTCTTTATTCTCCCAGGGGAGCAAATAATGACACTGTGCTTTAGAGGCTCAACCACACTGAAAAAATACATTTTGGATGAACTATTCAAGCGCAGTCATGCATAACTACATATGCATGAATATCCGTGATCATCATCGCAGAAACGATGCATTAAAGCCATTTTGTAGTTGTAAAAAATGCGGAAAAGGCATTTTTATTATGTGTATTTTAAGATTCACTGCACCATTTTGTCCACCGGGATCACTGACGAGCTTATCATCAAGGATTCAGTAATGCCTACTCATTCTGATATTGCTCTTGTGGTGGATACCAACTTAACTCTTGGTCCTCAGCCTCTATTGTCACTTTGTCAGGAAACTGGTGAAGGTACTTCGCTCTCCTATATCAGGCAGTGGATAAATAAACGGTATGGATTGCTGAGAGGTTAGCCATGATTGCAGGGTCACTGAGCCCATCAGACATTTCATCTTCGCTGTGTGCTAACTGCTAAGATTATATAGCTTGGGGCCGACTGCCAGGAACCTGACTGTTTCCATCAAACGTGACAGGAGATGTCCTGCATTCAAATACTTTACATCTCTGTATCACAAGCCTATATGATTCTGAGGTATGTGTGTGAAACAGAGTGTGTGTGAGGGAGAGGGAGATGGAGAGAGATACACGGGGGATGCATGATTGCTTCTACATTGAAAAAGGAGGTAATGCTGAAACTTGCCACTACTTAGTATGCTGGTCAAATTCTTTAGCAATCCAACTTAATGACTGCCATGGTAAGATCGGTGTGTATTGTGAGAGTATGCTTGCCAAGCAGAGCTCTGGGCCACAGTAAGTTGAAGCAACACCTACTCTTCCTCTGTATCCTATCCTCCTTCTGCATGACTCTTTTGGGCATAGCTTTGGGGGTGTTGCCTTGTTACCCTTCGTATTATTTTATGCTGCATCCTTTACCATCGGTTGGACAATGCTGTCAGTGTTGCAACTGCACACTACGCTTTTATGTCTGTTTAATGTTGCCACTTTTTAATGCATCTTTTTTGCTACGTCATCTTTACTTTGTGTTAGACAATGCTGCCAGTGTTGCAACTGTACACTGCGCCTTACCCTGTTCTTGCTTGAATTTTCTCCTCGGAAGTCGCTTTGATCAAAGGTGTCTGCTAAATGCTATGTAATGTAGTGTAATGTAATGTTGGTGATGCATGGAGAACATTAGGCCACGTTTCAGGCTTCTGTGCCATACATACACACAGCTCCTTTGAGAGACTGATTTTGCAGTTCTGCTCTGGAGCACAGCCACCCGTGGCCTGCGAAGGGGACGGCTCTCCCGCGACTAATTTGGCGGGAAATCAATTGGCGGCGAGAGGGATTTGCCGTCTGAGTAGCGAGCAGATTGAATCGATCCACGTTTCACTACTACAGGGACACTCGAAACGCCACTGGAGGAGAGCCAGTAGGAAAAGAGATGGAAGAAAAAGAAACGATTGGTACGAAAAAGGCGTAAAATAGGAAGCTATATAGAGCAGCTTTATTTTCAGTCGATGACGTCCTCTATCTGTGTTGCTGCGGCAACACACGGTCATTTTTCAGGTTGTCAGTTGTAACAGTGTGAAGTTGTTCTCTATTCTGTTATCATTGTGTATCAATGTGCTTCATTAAGACTCAGACTAAAAGAGGAGTGCGAGAATTGAAACCATGGACATTGCTAATCATGGAAATGGGAAAATGAGAATTGTGTGGGAGCTGGTGCATGTATGTACATTACGTGTGCCTGCAGTACACAAAAAGGCCTGATGTGTGCCAATCTGCTTAGATGTGTTTGTTTGCGTCAGTGGGCATTAATCCTACCTCATACTGAGTAAGTTCAGTTTGCCAATGCAGATGTTTGGCATCCTACTTTGATCCCTTGTGAAAATGATTTATCTTTGTGTGCACCTCTGTCTGTCTGTCTGTCTCTCTCTCTCTCTTTATCTCTCTCTCTCTCTCTCTCTCTCTCTCTCTCTCTCTCTCTCTCTCTCTCTCTCTCTCTCTCTCTCTCTCTCTCTCTCTCTCTCTCTCCGTGTGTCTGTCACAACAGGATGAAGGCACTGCCAGTCAATGGCTACACCTTCCTTCTCCCACTCTGTGTTTGTTGGACCCATGTTCCGTTTTATGTGTTGTGCAGCAAGTTCTTCGAGTAGTTGGCATCATTTGCAGGTGACGTGGTTGAGTGTATGACAATTCACCAATTCACCTCACCATCACCCAATGACTGAGCAGTGGTAGCCAGGCTGTGCCCTCCTTGTGACGCAACACCTTCAGCATTGCTACTTATCAGGTCAAGAGCAATGCAAGTACTCTCTGAGCTCCTGAAAAATCGGGAACTCCTCCCACTTTGTCGGGAAGCAAACAACCATTAGCAAACCAAGGGAGGCGGGTCAACCATGCCATTTAGGAAATGTTAATTGTTATGCTCTTGGTCAGACCAAGTCTCAAAGAGATTTGAAAGTCGATGATAATCAGGCTAGGTGGATGGTGTTTCTAATTAGCAGCAGCCACAGCCACGGTAGCAGACGAGCTCAGGATCTGAGCAGTGCTGTCATGCTGATTGATTGATGAATCGATTGACTGAACCCAGTCAGAAGATCTTAACGTCAAAATGTGTCAGTCAGTCTTTTTGCTTCCTTACTCAACATGAAAAGCATCCTTAAAACGGAGTGTGTCTCAGTTTTCCTTTTGGATTCCAGTGTTGTCAGGTTGTCTGGGAGACCCTATGGCCTTGGTCTCCAAACAAAGGTCCGCGGGGCAAATCCGGCCCAGCCGTGTCAAACATTTGGCCTGCCATGGGGTCAGAACAAATGAAAACATAAATGTGTGTGATTTTCGATCACTAGAACTTTCTGTTTCTCATTGGGTTGGGGTGTTAGTTTGGACTGCAGCCTCAATTGCTCTACATAATTTGGCCCTTGGAGAAAAATAATTGGAGACCACTGCCCTAGGCGTTGGTGGGCTGCTTGGAGGCAGGCAGTAGGAGGGTGTGTGTAAATAAAAGCAGTGTCAACCGTAGTAGCAGAGCTCTGATGTCAGGTGTCAGGTGTGATGGTCAGGCTCTGGGTTGGCCATGGTAGGCCAGCTGTCATCTGCTTGCCTTGGCCCGTGGCAGCTGAGAACCTCCACAGCGAATGGAAAACCACTGTATGAGCCAGCGGGCATGCTACACCTCGACAACCCCCTGTTCCTGGGTCTGTGCCACTCCTGACGCACACGTACACGCACACGCACACAGGCAAGCAGGCACGCACACACACCATAGACCTACACACATCTACAAACCTACACACACACACGCACACACACGCACACACACACGCACACACACACACGCGCGCGCACGCACACACACACACACACACACCAGTCGTCATAAACATGCAACCGTGCCTGGCACGTCTTTTATTATTGTCTCTCTTATGGCCTTGTTGTCACCTTCTGTTTCCAGTGCCACCACTCTTTATCTGACCCAGTACAAACTTATCTTTATACCAGATGTAATATATTGCTCACAAGGACTTCTCCATTAAATTTCAGGGGAATAGCTTTTAAAAAAAAAACATTTTATCCCCTCTCTAAGATCTACTCCCAGACTACGCCGAAGGATTTTCTAAGCTGTCAATATCCATTTTATCGGAAAATGGTGTTAACTCTAGAGCAAAGGAAAGGATGACTTAAAAGCAGCTCTTGTGCTTTCTCTTTCATTGATTGGCTTATAAACAACGCGTCTTAGACAAAGAGTAGACACTGGTTTTGTTTAGTTGAGTAGTAGAATGAATTACTACAAAAAAGTAAAGGCCTACAAATTTAAACTGACGTTTTTATAAACAGGATGAAGTTCAATTTTGCAGTACAAAGCATCCTTTCATGTCGACATTGAAAGGTTTATTTTGTTTGTATATTGCGCTTTTCATTAACCACAGTGTCACTCACAATTGAGTGCATTTAAGTGATGCGTCTCCCTCTCCCGCCACATTGAAAATGGAGGAAAGATGGGCAGGTCTATCACATTCAACATATGTGGACTTACATATTGAGTTGATTTTGCACCGTTACGAAAGCTTTTCCCAACCCTTCAGCTCCAAATCCTGAAGCAGGATTATTCTTTCTTTTTTACTTTTAAGCAGCTTTTTGAATTATTCTTTGTCAAAGACCAGCAGGAGTCCCAACGGGCTGACTGACGGCTCCATTTTGTTTGAAGACTTTCTCTTCATTGAACATCGAGACCTCACGGTATGCTTTAAATGCTTTTTGAATAGGCCTGTAAACTCTATGAGCACTCAGTTGACAGGTTATGTCAACAAATAGCCGTCAGTTTCTTGGGGAGGTGTCTGTTTTTTTTATTCTTTCCACTGGGTCTCCTCTGCCTAATGCAGCTTTTTGTCATCTTAGAGTTTATGTTATGCTGAAATAATAATCTTCAGTGGTGAGATTTTGTCACTTGTTGTTAAAATACTAATGTTCAATGGTGACATGTGGCCACTTGTTGTTGTGCCTGTAGTCTTTCATCTTCTATAGTGGTTCCTGGTTTGTGTTTGGCAGGATGGTGACGTCTTTTGAAGGAGAACATGCACTGCAGCAAAGAGATCAGATAACTGAAGAGGCAGAGAGAGACCTCAGGGGGTCAGCTCTGATGAACACACACACACACACACACACACACACACACACACACACACACACACACAGGATTGCTGCAGAGAGGATTTACAAGAGATTGCTTTTCACTCTTGTCGTTGCCATCAATTTCATTGATGGGATAACACACACACACACACACACACACACACACACACACACACACACACACACACACACACACACTGCGCTGTGTTGCATGCATATTGTTATTTGATGCATCTGGGCTGGCTGCATGGCTTGTGGAACGAGCAGCTGCTGTTTGTTTATTATTGTCCCAGTGCCTATTTAGGCCGCTCGTAAAAGCAGACATCTCAGTCACGAGCAGCAGTGCAAACTCATGTGGCGTCGGATAATTAAGGCACTCCGTCAGGCAGCATAACTACTCCCCCCGGGCCCCCGCGGCTGCTCTTTGGCACGCGTCTCCGTCACTCACTTGACTTCCAGAGAATTATCATTAATTTAAGGCCAAAGTCTTGTAGTGCTGCTCGGAGGTATTTTAGCACGCTGTGCTAGCAAGTATGTAATCCACATATATATTTGAAATTATTTATACGTTCTGATAATAGGAGGGTGTTGTAAGCCTGGTGTTCTTGCAGAAAGGAAAATGTCGGTCTCGCAAACTGCACGGCATATAACCTCAGTAATAAATAAAAAAATAAAAACACAGCTAAACCTTGCTAAGCTCCACAGCGGTGCGTGTCTGTCTGTATGGGATTAGCACACTTTGGGGGAGAGCGGAGTTCACCACCCACCAGGCTTGTTCAGCAGCAGATGCTAGTCGTTTAGTTTGTAGCTTTGGAAGCATGACTCCCTCCTGGAAACCCTGCTGATTTTGGGCGTGCCATACTTAGTGGAATACCCAGGCAGGCTTCTCCCTTTCGGCAGCAACCCAACATCTGGATTTCTTCATCGCCACCAAAAGGCTATTACTGATAATGTAATGGTACTACCACGCTTTACATCTCAACACTTTCCTCACTTTTTTAGAGAGAGGGAGCACGTTTAGACTTGTCAAGGAATTGTGTTGAAGATCTCCTGTTTCTTATGATGAGTCTGTATAAATCTGCATGCATTGGACCTTGTTACCATCATCTAACAAACTTTCTTTGGCATCTGGGTCAAGGGTTTAAGGTTGGGGTTGCAGGTTTACCAACATTCTTAGATAATTTTATTATGACATCACGGCGGGGACTCCCATAGACATCATATAGTATTGAGGGTTAATGGCATGTACTATAATTAAGAAACCTGGGCGCATTTCCAGAATGGACACGTTGACAAAAGCAGTCATTGCTATCATGGAGGAGCATATACAGATATTTCAAATCTCCAGTTCAGGAAATAAAAGCCCAGTCACAGGTGATCTCACTGACCTCACCAATCTACTTTGTCTTGAGAGCTCATTACATTCAGCCAATGACGTATACACATCAATGCATTCAGCTGATTGAGAGTGTGGTCTAAATCGAATTTGTTGTCCTCAAGAACCTTCCTTGGCATCCTCAGTGAGCATGTGTTTCTCTCGTGTTTTGATACGTAACGTGCATTACGTGCAATTGTTAGCAGGGATGATGCCTGTGTCACTTGCAACGTTTACATGAGACTTTTAATTTGGAATTAACTGACTTTAAATTCTGAGTAAAGCTTAATTCCGCTTTGATAACGTCATGTAAACACCCCTTAATTTGGAATTAAAGAAAAGACCAAAGTAAACTCGACGGAACTATTTAATTCGGAATTATTAATCAGAATTAAAAACATGTAAACGTAGTGACTGTGTAAAACACGGTAACGTGAGTAAATGACAATCATTAATGCGTTGGTCGCATTGGTAACGACTACTATGTAAGAGCCTTTAGCCTGCATGATGCACAGGATCCAGCCACGAGAAAGAGAGGGCAGACAAGATGCTGTGCGTAGCCAAGGGTTTGTTTACACTCAGATAATTTAATGAAGCCTCACTTACACCAGGGCTGGGAATGACAGTTGCCCACCATCATCTCAGTCCTCTTTTTCTGTCACCATACACACACACACACACACACACACACACACACACACACACACACACACACACACACACACACACACACACACACACACACACACACACACACACACACACACACACACACACACACACACACACACACACACAAAGAGAAGAAAGTGTCTCTTTATTCAAAATGTGTGACCACAGCATTTTGTGCAGCATTCTTGCATGTTTGTGAGTTCGTATGTGTTTGTGTGTGGGTGTGGGTGCGCAGCGCACATTCTTTGTGTGTATGCTGCGTATCTCCAAACCAGCATCATTTCCATGAATTAAGGAGCTTCAGAAGCATTCAATTATCCCTCGGCCGGCATCCGCAGCGAGAGCGAGCGAGCGAGCGAGCCTTGACGGTAATGATTTGCAATTGAATCAACCGTGCGGAGCTCCAGCCGTAGCCCGTGCCGGTCCACACTGGCTGTGACTAAACACAGTGGCTTCTCGCTCCTGCAAAATAGCTGGAATTGAATGATTTCTGTGCAATGCGGTCCCTCTGCAATCAACACATTGACTAACAGTGTGCTTGTGTGTGTGTGTGCATGTGTGCGCGTGTGTGTGTGTGAGTGTTTTTGGCGGTGTGCCTATCTGTGTTTGTGTGTGTTTCTTTCTGGTGGGGGAAGGTGGAAAGAGAGTGTTTGTTTCTGGTGGGGGAAGGTGGAAAGAGAGTGAAATAGAGAGCATCAGACCTCAGGGATGAGGGTTTTCTTATCTTTGTGGATGCATTAGCGGCCGACGCTAATTGAGACCTGGCTCACTGAGACAGCTGTGAGAATGGGACTCGCGACTCTGCTCATCTCCCCTGGTGCAATCCCTCAGCCATCCCTCGCCTGTGGGTGCCTCCAACAGCCCAGGAGGAATCAGCATCTTGCCTCCTTTACTCACCTTTACTGTGCTTCACCTCCTAGTACTTTTGGAGGGCTCTTCTGTCCCCTCATCTTGTCTCCTTTCCTATCCTTCCTATCCTGTCCTGTCATCTCACCTCCTATCCTGTCCTGCCCTGTCCTGTCATCTCTCCTCTCCTCTCCTCTCTGCTCCGCTCCTCTCCTATCCTATCCTATCCTATCCTCTCCTCTCCTCTCCTCCGCTTCTCCTCTCCTCTCCTCTGCTTCTCCTCTCTTCTCCTCCTCTCCTCTCCTCTCTCCCCTTCTGCTCTCCTCCCCTCTCTTCTCCTCCCCTCTCCTCTCCTCTATGCCCCTCTCTTCTCCTCTCCTCTCCTCTCCTGTGTGTGTAATACTGTAATACAGATAGAGGCTGTATGGTGGAAGGTTTGCTGTGCTGTGTCCTTCCTCCACCCTGCCTGGATGGATTATTGCAGATGTCTAAAGGGCAGGATAAATGACAGCAAAGTAGTAAACAAGCCTTTTGTGCCATCGTTATACAGGAGGATTGTTATTGCCACTCATTATGGGCCTTCTCTCTCTCTCTCTCTCTCTCTCTCTCTCTCTCTCTGTCTCTCTCTCTCTCTCTCTCTCTCTGTCTCTGTCTCTCTCTCTCTCTCTCTCTCTCTCTCTCTCTCTCTCTCTCTCTCTCTCTCTCTGTGAGTGGAGGATTGCACAGTGACTATTGGGGTGCACACAGATTGACCTTCAGAGGGTAATTAAATTTCACTTGAAAATACAGATATAGCTCTGTTATTACTGCTTTGTAATGTCTTGTGTGTGTGTGTGTCTGCTTGTTTCTTTGTTTGTTTCATAGTTACCTGAATGACCTGGAGAGGATAGCCAAGTCGGACTACATTCCCACGCAGCAGGACGTGCTGCGCACCCGAGTGAAGACCACTGGCATTGTGGAGACCCATTTCACCTTCAAGGACCTGCATTTCAAGTACGCCTCGCCTTCATTGTCTTCCATCCCACCATCCCATTGTTGTTGGTCTTATCCAGGTTTCATTGGAAGAGCCTCTTTCCAAGATGAGATATCCACCATTTTTGACTTTTGCATTTTAATATTGGAATTGACTGTTAAGACATTCAATACCAGGCGTTTTTGAATTTTAGCTGTAGACTCTCAGCCAATTTCATCATTTTTGTCATTTTTTGAACAGCCACAGAATATGTTGTCTTAAACCTACAGACACATGTTACGGTTTGTTCCTAGCATATTCCATTCCGAAGTTATTCATCTCTAAGCGAGCATTGGTTTAGGTAGAAATAGCGTTCGAACGGAGAAAAAGGCTTTTTTGTCACGGGTGCGCTCTTTGACTCTCCGAGTTTAAATTGAGGGTCTAAATGCATTTTCACGTCCGAAAAACAACTCCAGTAGCTTCCTAGTAAACTATTTCGATGCAAAAATCACCTGGTCAGGCTATTGTTCAGAGCCACATCATCTGAAGTGCTAGCTAGCTAATGTCACTTGAATTGCAGTATCGTTCTGTAGATAAAGGTAGACGTGCAAAAGTACTCACCCAAAATTAGGTTACTTCCTGCTGTGTTGCATCATGCTGTTTTTCATTACAACCTTCCATTTTACACCTACAGTATATCACGAAAGTGAATACACCCCTCACAGTTTTGCAGATTTTTGAGTATATCTTTTCATAGGAAAGCATTACAGAAATGTAACTTTGACACAATGATTAGTGACCTTTTAACAACATATTTAACCGCTTAAATTTCTTGTTCACTCAGAAAAAAAACAAAATACAGCCATTAATGTTTGAACATGTACTCACAAAAGTGAGTACACCCCAGACTCACTTTTGTGAGTACATGTTCAAACATTAATGGCTGAATTTTGTTTTTTTCTGAGTGAACAAGAAATTTAAGCGGTTAAATATGTTGTTAAAAGGTCACTAATCATTGTGTCAAAGTTACATTTCTGTAATGCTTTGCTATGAAAAGATATACTCAAAAATCTGCAAAACTGTGAGGGGTGTATTCACTTTCGTGATATACTGTATCTTCTTGATGACAGCAAAACTCCTTATCCTCCCATCATATGTTTAGGAATAGGCTAGCTAGCAAGGCACTGACAGGACATGTTTTGATTCTCTAGGAAGTAACTTGAGACGTGACGTGACGTGACGTGACGTGATCAGGAAGTGGTTTGATTCGCTATAATAAAACTCAAATAGGCCTACTGTGTGTAATAAAATGCACAGATGATGAAATATCCAGATCCTGACTTTGTTGGAGTTTTGAAGTTGAAGGTGTTTTCATGATCTATGTCGGTTCTGTTTATCACATAATTACGAAAATCACACAGAATGTGCATTAGAATGTGTAGATTCAGAATCCATTGAAAAAGCGTAAAAACGTAATTTTGGGAGCCAACGCATGAGAGGCAAAAACGTATTTTTACGTGACTTGGGAGTCAATGTGTTAAGAAGTCCCATCATCTATGTGTGACTTCTTGCCATTCAAATGATTTGAGAACATACTTTTTAAACCTCTATAAAAATGCATTTTGCAATGCAATTCAATGGAATGCCCAATACAGAAATGTTCCAAAATCATTTGGGAACCATGAACCCAGCCACTCTTCCCTTTCCATCTTTCTTTACTCCATTCACAGGCCATTTTGCCCCAAAGTTCTGCTAACACTATTGTACACTCTCATTCACTGTCTCTTTCACTGTTACATTAATTAGGTGTAGCTTAACAAAGTATGTAACAACTTTTAAGCTTATCATTATGCACTTGCACTGTATCCTAGGGTTAGGGTTTGGTATGTAAAATTACATGCTGATACTTCACTAAAGAAACCACAAAATAAAGTGTTACCAACACTCCATATGTACAAGAACCCCTCCCTCCCGAAAGATATCCAATTTCCGAAACCGCATGCATCAATAATACACAACTCTTTCGTGTGTCTGTGTGTGTGTGTGTGCAGCAAGCCTATATGCTGTTTACAGTGGGTGTGATGGATCAATTCAGTGTTCCTTTTTTTCAGTCCTCATGAGTAATCTTCAACTGAAGGCTGGGGCCTCTTCTGTCTCCGACCTTGGTGTTATTTTGGTGGCCTGAATGTGCTAGCCAAGCAGTGAATTGCCTGAGGAAAAGGCTGAAGACAGGCGTATCTCAACAAACCAGGAACTGTCTCTTGCACAAAAGAGAAGAACAAGCTTTTTACTTCCCCCACTTCACTTCTCTTAAGCTCTTGAACAGAAACTTCCTTGAAGCTAATGCTCAGAAGGCTGTGCTAGTGTGTGTGGGTGGGTGTCTCTTTTCATACCTTCTCTTATTTTAGAGGGAAGATGGGAAAATCGAAGGAGGATGATTGACGGGGGTTTCAAATATGAGGATTGTTAGAAGCATGGGACAGTTCAGGCTGTGGTCATCAATATCCATCAATATGGGTGAAGCAGTGATGGCCGCGCACAATTTCTGAAGTAAAATTGATCATTTCGGGCCCTGCTGTGGCCAACTGGTAGGGCACTCGTCTACTATGCGGCTGGCCCGGGTCCTTTGCCGGCCCTTCCCCGTCTCTCTCTCCCCACTCGCTTCCTATCACCACCTTCACTGTCCCATGATAAATAAAGTTAAAAAAAACATTTCAAAATTCAAAATCTTTCAAATAATGTGCATGAAAAGGACTGCAAACTTAAAATAGAGAGCTGAGTCTCATTATTTGTTATACCACTATGTCCACAAGCAGACGGGTTCCGGTGCGTAGTGAAGTGATGATGGCTTAAGCCAGGGATGAAACTCGTCCTCTTATGGACATGGTGGTATAATAAATCATGTTACTCAGCTCGTGAGTGCTTTTTTTTCTCCATCAATGTGGGTGGACATTGCAAGGCAAAGTAAGGTCCGGAAAATGGATTCCATTACCTATGATCTAATGACTTAATGATATCATGAGTTTTTTGTTCTGTGTAAATTTAGTTTTTGTGAACCCACAAGTATAAAGATATAGCAGACGTTGATGTGAATTAAATTGCAGAGTTGATTTTTTTTAAACCTTGTTAGGTTCATTTTTGTACTCATGTTCCAGAGACATATCATCATAAATTAAAAATATTTTTTCCTGCGTCAGAGAAATTACTGCACTATCATTACTATAAAAAAACACCATTGTCCCTGGCCTGGTTTACATCAGACATTTTAATTCAGAATTAACTCAATTTAATTCTGTATAAAACTTAAGTCCGTTTTGAAAACATTGTGTAAACACTCCACAATTCAGGAATTAAATGAAAGTGCAACATTAACTTAACGGAAGTATTTATTTCGGAATTATTTCATTCGGAATTAAAAACATGTGGCGATTGTATGCACTTATTTGGGTATTTTGGTCATGGTTTACTTCTTCCTCTCTCCACACTTTGTATGCAAGAGTGTGTTCATGTAGACGTATGCGCGCCTGTGGCCTTACCTTTCCTTTCCTTTCTCTTTTTCTTTTTTAAGTCACTCTCTCTCTCCCTCCTTTCCTCTGTCTCTTCATCCCCTCTTTTCCCCATCCCTCTTTCCTTTAGTCTCTGAAGGTCTCTGATGAATCACCCAAGGAGCGTGCGCAGGCATGCACAAACACACACACACACGCACACGCACACGCACACACGCACACACACACACACACACACACACACACACACACGCACACGCACACGCACACACGCACACACACAAAGAGGCCCCAGCCCAAATCCAGACATGGCCTCCATGGTTGGCACAAACAGGGGGAGCAGTTTACAGTTAAACTTATTTTGTAATTATCAGCTACAGAGAGGGGCCGGGGCGGAAATGTCAGAGCGGAACCTTTGGAGGCACAGATCAAACACAACACAGGCTGCCAATCAGGCGAAGGCAACACTTTCATTACTTTACTTTAAAGGGACAGCTGTGAAGTTCTCTCTCTCTCTCTCTCTCTCTCTCTCTCTCTCTCTCTCTCTCTCTCTCTCTCTCTCTCTCTCTCTCTCTCTGTCTCTCTGATGGAGAGAGACAGAGAGAGAGAGAGAGAGAGAGAGAGGGAGAGAGCGCATCTGTTTATGTGTCAGAGTCTGGGAGAGTTAAGGAAGAAAGGGAGGGAGAAGAAGATGTTTGTGCACTGATGTGCCCAGTCTACCCAGCATAAATGGACCAAGATGATTGTATTTCCTGATAGAGTTCCGTTTGACGCCTGGGAAATGGTATGTCAGAGGGGGCGGGGGGCGGGGGGGGGCGAAGGCGTTTTGTTGAACAGACTATACTGTTATGTTGCTGTGACTGACAGCTAATGCTGACACCATCCTCCATCATTGGTCCATCAAGCAGCTAGATAGCATAGTCACAATACAACCACCAAACAACAACAAAATGGGCAAATGGTTTTTCGCTCACGTCCTGTTCTACAGAAGTTAGCTTTTGACCCTGGACACACATTCAAGTTTCTAATTCCCACGGTGTCTATTGACACATTGAGTTCCATGCTATTTTCAGAACTCCAGTGTTAAAAATGCAGTATCCAAAACCATTTTGATGGGAATGTTTAATGAGTTATAGATCGCCATCCCCCAATTATAATCATCCCAGAATTCCCAAAATCAGACAAAAGATGTTTGAAACTTTGTCTAGTTTCTTTTTTTCTATGCAAAATTAAATTGTAGGCTACTTTTTTGAGACTCAAATAGTATTTTCTTGGGGACTCAAAGCATAGGGACTAAAAACTAAAGCTAAGCTCTACTGCTCAAAGGGCTCAAAGTTGTGGAGACCAATGACGGTCTGCACTTGTATTATCAGAAAATATAAAGGAAGAGAACGCAGGCTACTATCTCTAGTATTACTCCTGCTTTTTATCTCCTCTGTCACTCTCAGAATGTGGTCATAACCATGGCAACCGGCAGCAGATGGAATATGCCAATAAATGCTGCACACGTGACACGGCCATCGGATGTGACAGCTGACAGGCTGCCTATCTCACACACACACACACACACACACACACACACACACACACACACACACACACACACACACACACACACACACACACACACACACACACACACACACACACACACACACACACACACACACACACACTACTGAGAGTCAGTGTGTCTCTCTGTATGAGTTCTACACACACGTCATAAAGTCTGTATCTCTGTGTGAGTGTGTCCAGCTGTGTGTTAAATGTGGCTGTGAAGGTGGCCGGCATGGCAAGGTTTATTTTTCAACCTCAATGTCCCTCCACCTCCCACCACTGTACTGACCTCTGTGTGCTTACCTTGTTTGTTTGTGTTTGGGCAGACCAGAGGGCAGACAGCCTTCAAAAAGTGATGCATTGTGCATCGTCTCTTTTCCCAAGGCTTTCGGTCCCCCCATCACCACTTAGCAAGAAGAACATAAATGCATGTTGCCCAAAAAACCCTCGCACTAACTGACATCATCACTGACTTAACTGACTGACCTACACCTCACAGTGACGAGTCTCGTGTGCCTGCTCTTAGATCTGATTTCATAGAGCTTCAAAAAACCATCAACCACCGTTCTCCAGTGTAGACACATCACTTTCTGACCTTCTACCACCTTCCATTAGATGTGAAAACAACAACTTAAGTGTCAAGTAGCAGTAGCCCCCTCCTGAGTGAGGGCAGTAAACTTTGGAGCTTCCTCCTGCTCTTCTGGGCCATCTGCCATAGTGTTGGCACTAGTTATTTTACTCTCTAGCCTGCAGCTGTACTTAAAACAACTACTGCTGTGTTTCGTGTTATCTTAGCTTCTCACTTTCACTCGCTTCTGCCGTTTGTACTCTTGTCTATCCACTTTCCTCTGTCTGTCCCTCTTCTCACTTTACTTTCTGGTTTCCTGTGATTTTTTTGTCTTCTGTCATTCTCTCCCCTGCCCACGTCTCTCCTAACAAGCTGTTTTTTTTCCCTTTTTTCTTCAATTCTTCATGCTTTTCAACAGCCAACCACAGCACTATGGTTTCCTCCCTTTATTGCTCTCCTTCTCCCCCTTCCTCCTTCCCCCCCTCTCTCTCTCCATCTCTCTCTCTCTCTCTCTCTCTCTCTCTCTCTCTCTCTCTCTCTCTCTCTCTCTCTCTCTCTCTCTCTCTCTCTCTCTCTCTCTGCCATTTCCATTCCTTTCATCCAATTACTCTTCTCATCCCCAGTCTGTAGCTGTGGCCTGTGAGCTTGTTTCGTAAATGGTTACAGACTTAAGTCCGGAAAAAAACCCATCACAGACAAAAGAAAAGAAGATAAACATCAACAAAACATGTCTGAGTAATACAACAGCACATTGGACTTGAGATCTGAACCACCTCATTTCCTCTGCCTCAGGAGAAGCAAGATGATGTGACAAATGGTAGTTGTTAGACTGAAATGGTACACAAGTGTAGGAAATAAATGGGTGGTAGTGGTGGTGGTGATTCACATTTTATTGTCTGCAGGAACGCGTAAGATATCACCGTTGAAATATATCCGAGCACATTGTTTACCAGCTTGAGTCATCTCCCCATCCAGACAGTATATCGTTTTGTTTAGTGTGTGTGTGTGTGTGTGTGCATGTGTGTTTGTGTGTGTGTGTTTTCCTCTCCTTTTTTCTTTTTCACACCTTGTAATTGTTAAGAAAGAAAAGTATAAAAAATATACCCAAGCAACAGAAATGGCCCTCATTGTCATCATGATGACAAACATGCAAACATCAATTTGTTGAATTTGTTGGAAATTGCTCATGGGTACCACTGCTTGTTTGTCTTGGCAGGATGTTTGACGTGGGTGGCCAGAGATCGGAGCGTAAGAAGTGGATCCACTGCTTCGAGGGTGTGACCGCCATCATCTTCTGCGTGGCCATGAGTGCCTATGACCTGGTGTTGGCTGAGGACGAGGAGATGGTGAGAACTCTAACCCTCTCTTTCATTCACTAAACGGAGCACTATGCAACATTTTCGAGTTGCGTCAATAAGCACCTTTACAAGTCAATTAATGCAAAATGTGTCATTAATTGGCAAATATAGACGCTGTCAACTGCTTTTTCAGTCCATGGCCAGATATAGACACTTTCCAAATATGGTTCCCTGGATCAAATATTGGGAGATTACATTACCCACAAAATCCAATTATAGTGCACAGTTTCTGCAAGAAACCAGGGAGTGACAAAGTTGTTCTTGAGTGAGAAATATTCAACTTGCTTGTTGTGCCTTTACAATGCAAAAGCACACAGATATGCATCCGTCTCTGTAAGGCTAATAGACATGCAAAATGGGTCCATAACCCCAGCTGTCCTGATGATGAGATTGTGGTTTTGCTTCGGTAAGCACTATCAAATGTCAAGGCATTAGTGCTGTGAATTATACAATGCATTTAGGGCCCTCCATCTGTCAATACGAATTATGCTACGGTAGGTCATGACAGTGGAATAAGATCAATGACTTTGTGCATGTTGTGATGTTAATTATTTTGGAAAGTCTCTTAGGCTAAGTAATACTTCTGATGATTGTAGCATTTAAAAAAAAAGGTCTTCAACGAATGTTGCCTGGCACCAACTGCCTGTTTCCTTGAATCTTGTTTTTAATGCCTTAGAACCGCATGCACGAGAGCATGAAGCTGTTTGACAGCATCTGCAACAACAAGTGGTTCACCGAGACCTCCATCATCCTCTTCCTGAACAAGAAGGACCTGTTTGAGGACAAGATCAAGAGCAGCGCCCTCTCCATCTGCTTCCCAGAGTACACTGGTAAGAACAAAACCCCAGTGAAAAAGTATAGTCTGTGTGCACATCCCAAGCCAACAATCGTCATGACTAGATACAGGAGAACTCAAGAAATTGAAAAAGATAATATCCACATACCATAAACAAACACATAAACATGCCATACACATATCCACATACCAAACAACTCCCTTGCTCTGCTTTACTTTGTGAAACTCAACTAGCAACTCTCTCTCTACTAAATAACTTAACAAACTTTAAGTGACCCACTCTTCCCTGAACTGACTGTTTACTTTGGGTGGTGCTTTCACACCAATAGCAGCAGGTGGTGCTCAGCAAATGGTCAATTTTGACCAAAAGATGGTAGTTCTGTTTGTTCTCATTGGTGTGAAATTGGGTGTGTGCACTAATTCAAGTGGACAGAAATCTCCACAAGGGGGTCCTCAAAGTCCACATGATCCCAGACAAACAAACTATTCAAAATGCTCCCTGAGATTGCCTTCACCTCTGATTCATCAGTATTGCCCAAATAGACAAGATTTTCAGAATCATTTCAGGCACTTGTGTGTTGTGTATGGTTAGTCCACGTAATCTGTATTAATATTTACATTACACTGATGACACTCCTGGTCATAGATGAGTGTTCTGGTCATTCACTGACCACATATTTCCTACTAGTAGGGAAATTGAACTTCTGATCTCCTTGTTCCTTGTTCCTGAATGGTTCCTGTTAACCATGTGGACACAGCTGTTGCCAATGGTGTCATGACGTACAGTCGCATCTGCTGTCCACAGGGATAAGTAGGCCCAGCATTAATATTCACTTCTGAAACTGGAGCCAAAGACCTAAATGTCACCAGTGTGCAACCAGCTTTTCTTAAAAGAAAGGCATCAGATAGGTGTGTGCGTGTGCGCTGATGTGCGCTACATCCGTACAGTATAATTACATTAAAATATCTCAACATTTTTCTACTGTTTTAAAGATTGTTACCCTTTGATTTGTGATTAAATGCCATTAGTGCTCTATGAAACAATATACGTTTAAACTGCCAACTGTCTCATATCACCACTTCCACCTGTGCAGGGCCCAACAAATACGACGAGGCGTCCGAGTACATCCGGACAAAGTTCGAGGACCTGAACAAGAAGAAGGACACCAAGGAGATCTACTCCCACTTCACCTGCGCCACCGACACCAAGAACGTGCAGTTTGTATTCGACGCAGTCACCGACGTCATCATCAAGAACAACCTGAAGGACTGCGGACTCTTCTAGAATTGCAGGAACACTGCTGGGGGGGGAAGAGCCGAGGTGAGTCTGGTGTTGGGAAGTGGAATGTCATGGGTATGAATACTAGATGTCGTGTTGATCACGCCTTTGGATTGGAAAGATTTGCTTACGTCAGATCACCACCATGTTTAGCTGGTATTACCAAAGAATCGTCTAGTGGAGAGAGATAAGTCAAACTCCGCCCATCCACAGCAAAGGAGTCTGCTCAAGTTTGGTCTACTAAGGGGGCGTTGTCCCCTCCTTCTTCTCTTTTTGTGATGTTTGATCAAACATCTTCTGTTAGAGTACGATACTTCAGGCCCTTGCATTTCCTGCATCCATGTAATGTCAGGTGAACGCCCCTTTAGGAGACCTTCGGTGAGGAGACCTTTGGAGTCTTATTGTTGAGAATGAATGGAGTTCCCTTGGCACTGTAGATGGTAGCGCACATTTCATGTCAGCTGTCACCAAATGCCACAGAGAGACAAGAAGAAGGATGGGACAATGCCCCCTTAGGAGACCAAAGTTGAGCACACTCCTTTGCATTGGGTGGGCAGAGTTTGGGTTATCTTACTCTAATACAAGTAGAAGATGGTTGGTTTGGTGGTGGCTTGCACAAGATGTGTGCTACCGACATCTGCAGTGCTAATTCATTCTTCACCATACGACTCCAAAGGTCTCCTAAAGGGGCATTCACCTGACATCACATGGATCCCCGAAAAGTCTGTGCCCGAAGTATTTCAGTCTATTAGACCAGCGTTTCCCAACCTTTTCTGTCTCGTGTACCCCCTATGCCTCTTAGTTGTGCCATGAGTACCCCCTAATACATGTTCTATATCGCTTTCTCTGTCCGGATGTGACTGCTCCATACATTAGTTATAATAATAACATTTATCCAAGTACCCCCTGCAGTGTGTTCGCGTACCCCTAGTGGTACACGTACCCCTGGTTGGGAAACACTGTATTAGACTATTCTTTTGGTATTACATTGCCATCAATTGGTTACAAGGTGATATGCACATTGTCCTGTAGGTGGCGGTAAGAGCACATTTATGAAAAACACAAGATACCAGCCCAAGATGGCGGCGTTCAGGGTTGGGCCACACCAAAAAACTTAACACAGCATCTAGTGTTCATATCTGTGTTGGATTGTAGGCCTTAATACTGTGTATCTGTGGTTATGAAATGTTGGTAGTTGTGTTTAAACAGTTCGGCTAAGTTGTTTTGTCTCGTCTTGGCAGATTACTTGAACAGCTCCGATGACCCGACAGGATAAGGAGGGAGGGGACCTGTTTTGACCAACTGCTCTGGCCATCCCCATACAGTACCTGCTTTGATTCTGCTTTTTGTAAAGACAACATGAAAGACTGTGCCATGGTGGTGGGGTGGGGTGGGGCTTCAGGGGTAAGGTATATGGCTACCTGTTCTGTACCCCCCACCCCCATGCTCCACCACTTCTCCTCTCCTCTCCTCTCCTCTCCTCTTATCTCCTCTCGCTCCAGACCTGCCCCAGCCCAGCTCACTGTTGATATTTCCATTTCAAAGCAGAGTCGGTTCCATATTTTCTCGTATTAACTTCTTGGGCTTTGACCACAAATCAACAATTCTGTTTTTTTGTTTCGTTTGGTTTCGTTTCATTTCGTTTTGTTTGTGGTTTTCTGTTGTTGATTATTAGAGATGCAACATAAAACCCCATTTTATATATATAAATATATAAATACATTCATTTTACTTTAGAGAATCTGATGTGCAAAATTTTATTAAACTTTTAATTGCATAAAGCTTATTTTTTAAGAAAAGATGCATCAGCATGGATAGGGAGAATGGTCAAAAAAGGAAAGAGCTTTTTTTTATAATGTTTACATGAAGTCCGCATTCGTAGTCCAGCTGCATATGTGTCCTGCATGACTGATAGCCAGTGTACTAGCTGAATAACCTGCACACCATAGCATAACATTCCTTTGTCAAAAACATACATAAAAAGCAAAAAAAAGGTCTGAAAAATACAAAAAAATAAAGAAAACATTTTAAAATGCTTATAAAAAAAAAGCTTCACTCGAGAGGAAAAATGTGCTAACATTTTTAATGGACATTTAAAGTATGACCAGGAAGTATCTAACAATTTGTTTTTTATTATTATTATTATGATGATGATGATGATGATGCTGATTTTATTGTTGTCCCATTCCTCAACCTTTGCATTATGTTTGTGCCTTGAGTTTACAATGGACTCGTGGAGGTGATCTCTTCGGTAACGCTATACTTGACGCCGGTGTCATAAGCATGTCATTACAGTGTCATAATAGTGTCATGGCACAGTTATGCATGTGTCATAAATATTATGTCCATGTCATAAACATTTTAAGAGTTGTCTTTGCCATAACCGAAGGTCACTTAAGACCAACAGTCATAAAATGCTTATGACATGTACATAATGATACTATTATGACACTGTAATGACATGCTTATGACACCGACGTCAAGTAAAGTGTTACCATCTCTTCTTAGTGCTGTTTGAACCTGCTGTTCCGTACTTTTTGCTCTTCTTGTTCTGCACATGTCTAAGGATAAATAGTGATTAACAAGACACATTCTAATTGAGGAAAAAAAAGGTAGGGTTTTTTTTTTTTTTTTGGTTAAAAAAAAAAACATTTCAAAATGCGTTGAAAGTCCTATATAATGATTTAATTTAAATAAAAGTCCTTCCACCAGATTTTGATGTGCTTGCTTGTCTTTTTTTAAACAATTGTGTTACACTATGTAAAAAAACCCAGAGAGAAGTTTCCATTTTCCATCTGTAATACTGTATAATCATAAAATCTAACACAAATCATTATCTATGGTTATGCTGGACTCAACAACTGCTGCAATGATTTTCATAGACGTGGCTGAAGTGGCATGAACAGTGATTGTATTTTGTACAAATGTAATTTTTTCCCGAGTCTGTCTGGCTCCATCATCTCTCTTCTCCATGTGTCTTAGTCCAGCCAACGCCTCTCTCCAGTCGCAGAGTTGAACAAGTAGCTTCGCCCTGAAACTGAATACATTCACAACTGGTTGGCTCTGCAGTACATATCTATATACACATGAAATATCCTTCAAATCAGACTGAAAATCTAATTGAGTCAATGTACGTATATTACACTTTTTTCACACAATGGCTCTGACATGATGATCTTTGAACCCTTAACAATGTGTTGAGGCCCTTCATGACTGCACTGAACTCACCTGGATCTTGGGCCTTTCCATCAAACCTCTGAAAAGTAAGCCAACATAACATTATATTACGGTATAACATTATACCACATTTTCTTTGATGTTTTCAGCACGAGCCATGACTTTTTGAGATGTCATTTTGAGCTTACTCACCAGAAGCTCATCTTGAAGGCTGACTTTGGACAGACTTAGTGTGCCATCAAGGGAAGCCTGATGACAAACAATGAAATGGTGAAGAAGTAAAGGGGTGCACTAACACACTTCTGTTATAACAACCATAACACAATATTCAGGCAAAAGTAAACATTTGAGGAGGTTAGCAGCAGTTGTTTGCGTGAATTTGTAATGTCTGTTGATTGATGATGGAGATGCCGTTTGCCGTCTACCATTATGCGGTCTACCATTATCTGGTTTCAATGGCACCTCTTACAAAATGTGTTTATAGGCCAATGGGAAAAAGAGCCAGCCAGTGTTGTGCTATGTCTGTCGAGTTGAGCACGCACGTCGGGCATCCAGAACTGAAAGGAATGTATGTGATATGTGATGAGATTGCAAATATTTAATCTAATATCGGTGACTTCGCTCCCCCAGCCTCTCGAAGATACATGATCTATCGTCTCCGTGCTGCACTCGGAGCATACATAGATTTCAGCACCACACACCACGTGGACAGTACAGGACACACCAATGAAGGTGTACGCTCACGCCTGGACAGCTCCCCGTAAGAGTAACTTTGTGTCAGAATGGCGGTATGAAAAAGTGTGGAGGTGTGTCGGAATATCGGTATGAAAAAGTGTGGAGGTGTGTCGGAATATCGGTATGAAAAAGTGTGGAGGAGTGTTGGAATGCCGGTTGCCCCCCGTTTGCATCATGACCTCACCTGGCTAGAAGGCGGGCGAGAGTCCTGGTTGTTTGAATCATTTGGCTTATCCATGTCATCACTGTCAGGGAGGAGATGAGTGTAGAAAAGAAGAGGGGAGATGGTAAGTCAGTTGTAAATGAGGATCAAAAGCAAGCAATATCTAAGTGTTGTTCTATCTAAATAATATGCATGTGATGTATCTGCATATTTGTGTATGTCACACACTGAGAAGTGACTGACTCACATCTGATGATGCTGGCCTTTGGCAAATGGATTGCTGTGTAAAAAAAATATTATCCTTTTACTAGCCTAAGCCTTCTGCGAAAAAAATGCCTGCTGAATGCCTGAGCCCTTTTTGGGAAAAGCTGCCCTCAGCTTATAAAACCCTAAATATTTCAGCCTCCAAACCACATAAAACATGCTTTTAAAAGCTAGGAATCTCATCTTGCATTAGATTGTCTTCATTTAGCTCTAGCACACCCACATTTTTCATAAAAAACTCAAATCTCAAGAGCCTGAATGCAGCGTCTATGTCGCTCCAGGCGCCTAGGTCAATGCAGCGTAAGCATTTTCAAGCTTAAATGGGTTAAATGACAGACTATCTAACCTATTTTTAGTATGCTATTTAAATTCATTAAGAGCAATACTTGTGGTAGTTGACAATTCCCCCCTTCGGGGGAAAACATGTTGCCATGGCAACAACTAACCCTAATAATGCATCTCATCTCTGATGAGACAGCAGAATATCTTGCATTGAATTTGTCAGTTCATTAAGCCCATACATTGCACAGTGGTCAATGTTCCAATGGTTGTTAATATGGTTCTATTATCGGTGCACATTCTCCCACTCTGAACGTTCCAGTGCTGCACTAAGTGACACAAGTCAGCAATAGCATGATGTGCTGTGTGGATATGTGTGTTACCCAGTCAACCATCAACATCCGGCGGTGTGCAGATCGTTTCAGAACTCTTATTAGTGGCCACTATGATGTGTTTCAAGACAGTCCAATATGGCTGCTGCTGCTGTTTTTTCATACATCAATTTCACCACTATTAAAGCCGAGCACTAGAACTACTGTTGCACTGTATGGGCAATGGCAATCAAAACATGCTGTATGAAGGGAAAGTAGATGTCAGAAAACTTGTAGTTTGTTATGACACTCCAGCATTAGAAACCTACCCTTCTTTTACAAGTGGCTCAGTCTGTTCTCCTGTGCGACATACTGTGCCACTGGGAATGACAACAAACACAATGGTCATGTGAAAACATTGAAGACAAACTAGAATGTATTATATAACCTTAAAGGGAAACTGTGAGATTTTTAGTTGTTTATTTCCACAATTCATGCTGCCCATTCAATAATGTTAACTTTTTCATGAATACTTACCACCACAATCAAATTCTAAGTATTCATTATGACTGGAAAAAATGCATTTTTCATACATGAAAAGGGGGATCTTCTCCATGGTCCGCCATTTTGAATTTCCAGAAATAGCCATTTTTAGCTGCAAAAATGACTGTACTTGGGCCATACTAGAAAATATTAGTTTATTACTTAATAAACTTTCATGAAAAGATCAAATTTGGCAATTGGCATCACAGTTTCAATGAGCAGCATAGTTGCAGTACCTTTTTTGACCATTTCCTGCACAGTGTCCCTTTAACATTATACACATAATATATACATTATATACATGTCTGCTTTTGTTTTCCTATGTTATCTGATGGTTCCATCCATGCAACTTAAATATTTTCACCAATGAAAAAGCATGATTGGTTTTTTCTATCCTGTTTTACCAATCTGCCTTTTCTCCCAACTCGAGGCAAGACCTTTATTAGGCCTAATGCACCCGTGCAACATTTCCAACTTCTGACAGGATATCCGTGTAGACTAAAAGCACGATTCTTTCAGTGCAGGTTAACCCCACTGTCCTTTACAGTGGCCTGTTATGTCACTATGTTATGTCATACTGCTGCTCCAGAGACTTCAGAAGCACTCTGCCTTCTGCCATCATGCAAAGTTAATGACAACATTTCATGCATGTGTGTGTTTTAATAGTTTCATCCATCCACAGAGCCATAGTGTGTGTGTGTGTGTGCGTGCGTCAGCGTCAGCGTCAGTGTCAGTGTCAGTGTCAGGGATGTCAAAAGTAAAAGTTAATAAAGAAACACCAGTAACTTATCTGAATACAAAGACCTGTGTACTTATGATCAGCTGACTGCGCTGGTTGCATCAAGTCTGTGGTGGGTTCTCATTAGGTTTTTAGTGTTTTTCAGTAAGAAATGGTTTCAATGAATGGTGTAACAGCTATACAATATTATGTGCTAGTGTTGAAATTACACCATGAATTTACTGAAACCTCTGGTGTGTGCGTGCGTGTGCATGTGTGTAGCTGACTCAGAACTGCTCCTTCATTCGCTGCATGGTGAAAAATTCTCTTTGTAAGGAACAAAACAATACCGACATCTTGAACATGCCCTAGGCATTCCCTTTTGAAAAACGGGAAAGCTGCATTTTTTTCTGCAGGACTGCAGTGGGGTTTTCCCCCCAAAACATATTTTTTTAGGACTGGTATGCAGATTATACAGATTTGGAGATTTTTCATCTCCAAAATGCTTCATTTACTGCACTTATACTGTAGTACTCTATTTATGTAATATACTGCAGTAATACTGCAGTGTTGATCCTGCAATACCACATGTGATTTTTCCCCCCTAACCTAAGGGATGTCAGTGTTGGTGTACCGGAAGAGTTTAATCCACAGAGGAAGGCTCAGCAGTAGGAGCAGCAGTGCTCCCGTGATCGTCAGAGCTGCCACAAACCACGGATCCGGGTCCCAGAAGTCATTTATCACTGTCACCACCTCGGGCCTCCTCGTCTAGAGAAGACAAGATGCACTCTGGCTGAGTATAACACTACACACTGAGGGACTGACTTGAGCTTTACTTGAAAGTGTCTGTGTGTGTCCACAGGACATCTCAGTGGGTTGGCTCCTGTGGTGCATTCTGGACTGTTTTGACTACTAAGTGTGTGTATTTAACAGGTGTTGGGTGTGGAGAAAGTCAAGACTGTATAAGGTGTTTAAGTAAATCCATTTAGATTTCAAAGAATGGCTTACGGAGTATGAGTTTATCGATACAAATTTGAGGAAAAACTGCTAGAAGGCTAACATATTTGACTAAATGTGTGGATTCAATTTGATCCATTCATTATTATTGAGGGAATCATTTCATAATGAAATCACATCATAGAGGTACATATTTATCAACCCAATATGTGCAAACAATGTTTTTGTTTTCCACAATCCATAATTCCAAAATGTACAGGAGTTGTATCGTCATATTGCATATCACACTGTGTGTTCTTGATTACTGTGGTAGTGGTGGTGGTTGTAGGTTTTGTGGTGGTCCACGGAACAACGTGTATGTAGGCCACGGTAGTGGTGCTGTGTTTGCCGTCAGACACGGAGATGGTGATCTCATAATACGTGTCGTCGTACACTCCATCTGGGACAAACGAAAAGATGTTCCTGGAGAAGAGCACCAAGCCTCTCATCTCAAATCGATCCACGGCAGAACCTTTTTTGCACAATAAAAAAACACACACACACACACACACACACACACACACACACACACACACACACACACACACACACACACCCCTAATTATTCTGCTGGGAATTATATCCATACCATAATCACTCACATTCCAATGTACCAACCAGAATCACGTTCATCAATAACTTAGGGGTGCCTGCCCTGTTCTCTACATCACTATTGTGGACTATTATGTTGTTTGCACAGTGTTTTGGAACCACGCTCATGTTTGTGATACTGACAAAAACCTTGCTGGTCGAAACGTTTTTTTAAATTAAATCACGACAAGGGACCTTTTTGCGGTGTGCGAATATTTCTTCTCTTTTTTCCATTTGCGTTACTTGATATTCTGCACCCGCAGCAATTTGTTTTTTTGGGATGTGCGCGCACCTTTACACTGATGTTTGTGATACTACTCTGTCATAAACTGGAATTGAATTGAATCCATGAACTATCAAGAAAAACAATATTCTGGAGCTTACCACTGGTGATGGTGGCAGTGAGGAGATCTCTGTCCAGATCAGTGCAGGTGAGGCTGAGGATGGCAGTGTTGGTGGCCAGTGTGGAGAATATGGTGGACTCGTAGGACACAGGGTCACACACTGGGGCATTATCATTCACATTCTAATGGGAAACAGGAGAAGGGTGTAAAGAAATAAACAAGATTAGCAGACCAAGGTCACAAGAAAACCCACCAAAAAGTAACCTGATTTCTAATTGACTGACCAACAGTGTCATACAGAGTGAATGTGAGTAAAATATGTCTGTATTGACAGTTAAAGTGCATTGAATGTAAATGAATGACACCTTTTGAATTTCACCTATTCCTTTTGATTTTATGGCCTTGTATACAGGCTTCTAAATACCCAATGTTGTTTATCCCATCACAGAAAATAATCACAATCGTGTGTCCATGTGTGTTCGTACCACCACCATAACGGTGATCTGTGCTATGCCTGTCCGCAGTTTGGTTTTGTCCACATCCTGATCAAAGTCCACAGCCTTCACCGTCAGCTCGTGCTGCATCTGGACCTCAAAGTCCAGGTCCCGGTCCAGGTATAGCTGCCCTGCACAGGAAACCTCACATTGGCTTATACACACTTGAGATATACTGTACTTCACATGTTTGAACTGAGGTAGGTTTGTGTCAAGTGAGGGCAGGTGTCCTTATGCCTCTTTTCCACTGCCGATTTTCTGGTAGGCCTACAGCTCGACACAGCGTGACTCGGCCGCCACTTTTTTGCTTTACTGTAATTGAGCTGTGTTGTGCCTATTCGAAAAGCAAAAAGTGGCGGCCGAGTCGCACTGTGTCGAGCTGTAGGCCTACCAAAAAACAGCAGTGGAAAAGAGGCATTAGTGAGTTTATAAATCTGTGAGAGCATCTTGGTTCACTCTCAATACTGTAAAACTGTGAGATTGTAACCTTGTAGGTTCAGGATGACAAAAGGACAAACAGTACTAAAATTACAAGTACCAGTATGGACATGCAGGCCTACATTACCATAAGAGGGGATAGAGAGATAGAAAAGAAAGCTAGACACCATGCAGGGCCTAACCATGAGTTAGGGTCCAGTGGGGGACAGGGGGCCCAGAATTGGGTCCTCATTACACTGTGGGTATGGGATGGGGGGCCCTTTTGTCATGGGCCCAGCCTAAGCAGTCATTGGCCCTGCACATGACATGCACGTACAGTACACTATATACCTCCTATTGGGTCAAGAGAGAACTGTCCTTCCCCCTCCAGGATGGAGTAACGGATGTTATCATGGGGCCAATCCTGGTCTGTGGCCCTTAGGGTGCCTATTGCTGACCCCCTCCTGGTGTCTTCTCGCACATCGATCACCAAGGGCCCCTGGAAGACCGGGTCGTGCTCATTCACAGGAGTCACTGTGATCAGAACGCGGACCTCAGCTGAAACATAAACAAACATGCGAGATTTAATGATGGCCTGTAAGACCTGTCGGCTATTGTAGAGTACACAGTTCCATGTTTTCCTGAAAGGAAGTTATCCTTGTCAGCCCGCCGAGATCAGATGTACAGAATATTGCACTAATATAGGCCTAAGTGAAACATTTTTTCATCGATACATTTTGCCACAGACAGGTTGTTCACAAAAAAATGACATACCAACCAGCATTACTCTCATCGTCAATAACATCAATGTCAATGGTTTTGTACGACATGACTGCCACTATAGGGGACCCACTAGTTTCACGCCCTTTCGGTACTTACGTGGTACGATTTAGGGTTAGGGTCTCTAAGCGATTTAGGGTTAGGGTTAAGGTTAGGTTTAGGGTTAGGTACGTATGAAATTACAACGAACCGCCCTCCCGAAAAGCGAAACAGCTTTCACAGGAGTTAAGGCAGAACGAGGGAAGATGTATTGCCACTAATTTGTAATCCTTAAGCTTCGGGATAGATTCTTAAAGGGTTTAGACTTAAACAGAGACCTCTTATGTTCAGGACTGTGATACGAGTTGGTGTGGAGAGGAGAATGTGGAGGGTTGTTGGTTATTAACCAGTGTGGAGGGATCAACCCAATAGGAAAAATTAGTGTGTTGTTATGGGAAAATGTAAAAATTGTAAGTCAACTGAAATAACCTATTCACGGTAGTTTTTTTTTAAAAAAACATGCAATATTGGGACATCTATCATCAGCAGTGCGTCTACTGCGTCATCGAGACCGTTTCGACCACTTAAGCACTGTACAGTCCTCGGCAGTAGAGGTCCGACCAGGGGTGATCACTCCCAGGTCGATGTCCCCCGTCCAATTACTAAAATGTCTAGAATTGCTGAGTCCGTCAGGATCTGCAATCTGAAGCAAGTGTAAAATGACTCTAATAATAAACCAATGTATTGATTAAAAGTAGGAAACCACCAGGAGGAAGGATTGTGAAAGGATGGATTGGTATTGGTAAACAGAGATATTGGTGTTATATGAACTTAGTAGATTCTTTTGAAAAGGATTTGGATGCGAGTTGGCTAATTCGAAAGGATTGGTTCAGCTGAACACTATCCAAGTAGAAAAAGCTTAAAAATGGAGAAAAGGAAATATCCTTTAAAAATTCTAAAAAGTTGAAAAAGTTATAAAAGACTTATCTAGTAGTGGTGTGGATCGGCACTGCCCTCATGATCCGATTCGATCACGATTCGGGAGGTTTCGATTCGATTCGATTCTATGCGATCCGATCCGATCCAATTCAATTCTACAATGTATTGCAATGCATTACGTTTCTACTGAAAGCAAAGCTAATGTTTAATCAGTCATGATGAGGCAATACAAGTAGTCAGATATTGAGCAAGAATTTATTGGCTGTTTTCTGTATCAGTCTGGGGTCCGTATCTTGAAAGTGTCTTTGCTAACGACGGTAGCAACGTCCTTCGTAAGAGCGACTCAACACTCTCTCGACAGCGACGCTTACCACTGAATCCAAGGGAATGGTAAGACGGTCTTAAGACGGTCTTATGACGGTTAGCAACGACAAGAATCGAGAAACGGACCCCTGTATCAGTCTTGCAATGTTTTGAAGTGCTTTTATTTAATTTAACATTCATTTGCTCCCGAAATATCCATGGAAGTAATTGAAACTTAAAAAAATTGCCGGATCGATTCTGGAACTTGCCGGATCGATTCTGGATCGTCCATTCCCCGCATTGGATTGGATCACCAGATCGATCATTGTTGACACCACTATTATCTAGTGTTACCGTAGGATTACATAATTAAAACATTAGTTGGTGTCTGGAAGACAGGAGAATGAAGAGTACTTTGAATGGTGCCTTCGGCGACAATTAGCATGCCATCCAAAAGGTTTAAGTAAAAATTAGAAACTGTTTTATCAAAAAATATTTTGCATAAAAAAGTAGAAGTTGTTGGTAAATGTTTTGAAAACAGGCTATGAAAGGTATCTGTGGAAGGGATATGGAGTAGGGTAGTAGTTTGTTATTATAGCACAAAGTGAAATACCCAAGTAAGATGCTAGTGGCGTCACTTGGCGACTTTTCAGTCGAGTTGGATTTGAAAAGGCACTTTGTGTTGAAAGATTTATAAAGGCAGATGATATTATTATGAATATTATTGTTAATACCCACTTCTAAAGAAAAGTTTTTAAGTTGTTTAATTTGGAACTAATGGAGGGTATTCCTCCCTAGTTTGTCAAAGGTTTATTTGTTTAAGATGGCAGTTTTAGGCCCGTGGTGTGCCTAGTTGAGCACTAGCAGATATGCAGTGCTAGATATGAGGCACGTTTTGGAGCTTAAAAATGTTTATTAAACTGTTTCTGTAGAGCAATACTTCCTTTTGTGGATTAAGTAATTATATAAACAAATAAAAAACAGATTGAAATGGAGGCAGGGGGTTAGGGTTAGGGTTGTATGACGTTAGACGTAAGTACCGAAAGGGCGTTGAATTAGTGAATCCCATCACTATAGAGGGGAATGTGTAAAACAGTAAGGGTGTCTAACTTGTCAGAGGAGGAGTGCCGGCATCTGTGGCCAGTACGGTAGCCTCGTACTGGAAGTTGGTACCAGCTGCAACATCGTAGTCCAGAGTGTTATTCACCTGTAGACAAACAAGTACCAACACGAGCAGAAGATAGCAGACTCTACAGACACTAGATTACATGGTGTGTGAGAACAGGGCCGCCGACAGCTTTTGCTGGGCCCAGGACAAAGTTATCTGAAAGGGCCCTCCCCCCCAATCCAATACACACAATGTCATGAGGACCCAATTTTGGGGCCCCTCTCTCACCCTGGGCCCGGGACAACAGACCCCTTTGTCTCCCCCTGTCGGCTTCCCTGTGTGAGAGCAGTGGGGGGATATATGAGGTGTGTGTCTGTGTGTCTGTGTGTGTCAGTGTGTCTGTGAGTGTGCACGAGTGTGCACGTGTGTGTGTGTGTGTGTAATGATAACCTGTAGCTGTCCGTCTTTCAGGCGGAACTTGAAGAGCGAGAGGCTGTTCTGGATCAGTGTGAGAGTCACGTTGTGGTTGCTGACGTCCACGTCAAAGCAGCGAATACGGCCCAGGCTTCCTCCAACTTCAGTAGTCTCAGGAACGGTTAAACTTTAAGATATTGTTACACACAACATTGTTACAGTACCAATAAAAAGACTCCATAGCCATTCTTTTTTTCTACACCATACAACAGATCCTCCTGTGGTATTAATTATATTTGATGGGATTAACTGGTGCATCCATTTAATTAAGCTTAACTAATTGTGACAAGCTGAAATAATAAACAATGACAGTTGTGATTAAGCTTAATCAATCATTACATTTTGAATCAAAATAAATTTCATAGATTAACAATTAAATTAAGATTAATCAATCTTTCATGAAACACCCAAAACATTCAATTACAGTAGATAAAAGTAATACCATTTCAAAGTACTTAACATGAGCAAAAGCTTGACTGCACACAGGCCATGGGAAAATGTCATTTCTTTAAATGGCTCTTGGTGTTAATTTGGTTCAGCTAACAAACTTGCTGGTACAAGTATGTGGATGAGTGGACCAAAGTGGGTATGAAGTTCATCTTAGTCAATTACCAAATTAGGTATTGTAATGTAATTTAACAGAACTGTGGCATGCTGAAATAAAAGAGAGGTATGATAAAGCACCTTGTCCTCTCAAAAAGTGGGCAGGAGATCGTATCATTTGATGGTGGCACTTGGGAGAGACAGATGTGAGTTAAGTGAGGTGTGAGATGAAACCTTGATTGAATAATAACTCAGACACATTACCACGCTCTGGGCCTTCAACTGCTTTACGGGGGAGCTAAGAAATCAACAAAGAACATCACGTGTGTGTCTGAGTCTGTGTCTGTCTGAGCTTCAGCAAATAGCTCATGGCTCACCGAGGGTGCCGAGGACCTGTCGTGATCAAGCTTAAATGCAATACTGCCTCCTAGAGGCCTTAGGCAACAGCTGCTACTGGTCCACGATAAAAGTCTTTGCGGCAGATGTAGGTACCAGTCTGTTACTGTAACAACAACCAGTCTTTCTCATGTTAACAAAATAATCGTTTACAAACAAGGATTCTCAGAGGCACTTCTTGACGTTCTGAATTATGATCTCATGACATGTAAACACCAAGTCAACATGCCATGAGTCAATATACTGTCAACATATCCACTTACATAGTCATTTCTTTGACTGCCTGTATGAATTTCAGTGACATGAATGATTGCATTCAGAGACTATGGCTATATGTGGCAGAATATTGTCTCTGGTAAAGAAGGTACACAGATTTTGCTAGTGACGACAAAGTGTTATATATAATAAACCGTATGTAAAC
Source organism: Engraulis encrasicolus (assembly GCF_034702125.1). Classification (NCBI taxonomy): domain Eukaryota; kingdom Metazoa; phylum Chordata; class Actinopteri; order Clupeiformes; family Engraulidae; genus Engraulis; species Engraulis encrasicolus. The sequence goes on along the minus strand of NC_085870.1, from coordinate 43,402,881 downwards.
CTCCCTGTGCAGATGTACAAAAGGAATGGGTGGCTGTGGGGGAAGACTCGCAGACAGATACTTCAGTCATTGAGACAGACAGACAGACAGACAGACAGACAGACAGACAGACAGACAGACAGACAGACAGACAGACAGACAGACAGACAGACAGACAGACAGACAGACAGACAGACAGACAGACAGACAGACAGACAGACAGACAGACAGATTAGAAGAAAGAGAGGCATACTCACACTATCACAGGGGGTTCACAGAGCGGTGCGTGTTCATTGACATCTAGTACGCGCACTGTCACTGTGGCCGTACCACTGCGCTCCTCAGACAAACTCAAGGCCCGCACCAGCAGAACATTCTTCTCCAGGGTGCGGTCCGACTCCAGGTCCAGATTATAGCTGGTCCTGATTACGCCATCCTCTACAGTGCAACAACAGACTTTATGTAGTATGCAGTATTGATACAGGTAGAGCAAATATGAATAACATTGTTCTATATGGTTGCATGGCACCGCGTTGTGTAAAAAAAGATAACAAAGACAGTTGCTCACCTCGGCCAATTTTGAATGGTGGGTAGGGTTTTATGAAAGTGTAAATCACATCCGTGACATTGCGATGGGCGGTTACTGTGGCAACAAGGGCCTCATTGCCTTTGTTCTCCCAGATGGAGACATTCTGTATAGGCAGACTACAGTGGATGTACATGGTCAAGTTGGCGTCCAAGTTTAAATATAGCCTAGAGTACTGTACGTAATTCTATTATATACAGTCCCAAGAAAAAGTTTGTACACCCTTTGAAATTTCTTACATTTTTGTCAAAATTGATCATAAAACATGGTCGGATCTTCCCGGAAATCTCAAGAGGGAACAATCAGAGTCTGCTTTAATTAATTCCACCCAAACATTTACATGTTATCATATTTTTATTGGTCATAAGGCCATAATATTCACAGGAGAGCAGGGTATAAGTAAGTACACCCTTGCATTAAGTAGGTTTTAACCCTCAGTTAGTTGCAATATCATCAACCAGACTTGTCCTGTAGTTGCAGATCAGATTAACAAAACAATCTGTTTGTATCTTATCTCCCTCTTCTTTAGAGAACTGCCTCTCGTCAGCAAGGTTTGTGGGATGTCTGGAGTGCATAGCTTTCTTGACTTCATGCCATTTAATCTCAATTGTTTTTTGTCAGGGCTTTGACTGGGCTATTTCAGAATGTGTATTTAATTATTATGAAGCCATTCTAAAGTCGATTTGCTTCTAAAGTATGGGTTGTTGTCACATTTCAGGACCCATACTCTTGTGTGCTTCAACTGTGTGACAGACTTCCTCACGTTTTTTTCTGTAAAATATCACAATAAACTTGAGTTCATTGTTCCACTGATAATAGCAAACTGTCAAGGGCTTGAGGCAGCAAGGTAGCCGCATATAATGATGCTCCCGCCACCATACTCAGAAGAGGAGATGTAACCAAGAATAGCTAAAAATGGGATTCATTCTGCCAATCTAAAATTAATGGGGTTTCTGTCCAAAAAAATATTGCTGCACCTTTGAGGTTTGCGAAAAAGCATTTATATGCTTCATAGAATTACTGCAAAATATTCTGTAGACCAATGCTGAAACCAAAGTTGAATTGTTCAGGGGAACACACAATGTCATGTTTGGAGGAGAACTGGAGAACCACACCTTCACCAAAACATCATCTCCGCCTTTGAGTATGGTGGCAGGAGCATCATTATATGCGGCTACCTTGCTGCCTCAGGCCCTTTTGAGTTTGCTATCATCAGTGGAACAATGAACTCAGAAGTTTATCGAGATATTTTACAGAAAAAAAGTGAGGTAGTCTGTCACACAGTTGAAGCACACAAGAGGATGGGTGCTGAAATGTGACAACAACCCATACTTTAGAAGCAAATCGACTTTAGAATGGCTTCATAATAATGAAATACACATTCTGGAATAGCCCAGTCAAAGCCCTGACAAAAAACAATTGAGATTAAATGGCATGAAGTCAAGAAAGCTATGCACTCCAGACATCCCACAAACCTTGCTGACGAGAGGCAGTTTTCTAAAGAAGAGGGAGACCAGATACATCCAGATTGTTTTGTTAATCTGATCTGCAACTACAGGAAATGTCTGGTTAAGTTTCTCACGAATAACTGTGGTTTAAAACCTATTCAATGCAAGGGTGTACTTACTTATGCTTTGCTGTCCTGTGAATGTTTACATCTTATGGCCAATGAAAATATGAAAACTTGTAAATGTTTGGGTTGAATTAATTAAAGCAGACTCTGGTTGTTCCTTCTTGCGATTTCCGGGAAGATCAGACCATGTTTTATGACCAATTTTGACAGACAGGTAAGAAATGTCAAAGGGTGTACAAACTTTTTCCTGGGACTGTATATTTACTTATCATTGGCCATTCACAAATGTTATCTTTTCACAAGTATTTTTGACCACCATCAATTTCTAAGCATTCATTATGACAAAATGACACTTTCACACATAAAAAGGTGTCTCTTCTCTCTGTCTGTCATTTGGGATTTCCAGGAATAGACATCTTTAGCTGCAAAACGTACTGTATTTCGGTCTGACTAGAAAATAGCAGTTTATTACTTAATAAATATTGAAAATATCAAATATGGCAATGGGCAGCATAGTTGCAATGAGCAGCTTAGTGCCTACTCGGACCACAATCCTAGTATATACTCTGTCTTTAAGTGTTTCAATACTTAGGTGATAAAACAAGTGTTCATGGATCATATAACATGAATACAAACACAAGCAGCCAAACAACTTGTGTAAATCATTAAACCAGAAAGAGTGTGTGTGCTTCCATTCATTCACTTGCAAGTCAGCGGGACTGCCAATGGCAACAGAAAATGTCAGCCAACGGGATATTTACGATATTGATCGTTCAACTCACAGGAAACCCAGGGGCTCAGAGTGAACTTTCAGGACCTTGATGAGGAGAGAGCCGGTGCAGTTGCTCCCCTGCGTGTCTCGTACCACCACAGACAGAGTGAACTGCTGCAATAAATAGTAAATAGGAAACAAAACGTGTTTTATGGATTTGGATACAGTCTCAGATGGCTCCAATCTAGTGGCCTCTACTCTATATACTGCCCTCCACAAGATGCCCAGGACTAATTCATTACTTGACTTTTTACTTAATTACTTGACTAATTACTTACCCTTGGGCCAGCGTGGTAATTAAAAGTCTGGCTGGAGGAGATGCTGCCCTGGTTATTAATGTGGAACTGGGGTGAAGAGGACACTGGCTGCACCTCATAAATGGAAAACTGCAATATGGACAATAAACGAGAATACATAAATTACATTTATGCTGACACGGACATAAACTGTCTGGCTCATTGATCGCTTGGTTGCTTGTTTGCATGAATGAATGGATGAATGTACGTATGAATGATTTAGCTGGCAAGTGCTGCCTCGAAGGCAGCACCTATTATATTGACATCACTGACAGGGATGAGCCGTGAAGTGTAACAAGCTGACAAGATGACTTTCTATCATACGAAATGGGATACGTGCCGTAAGGGTGTCATTGGCATCCGGATCCTTTGCCAGGACTGTGTAAAGTCTCACAGGGGCTGGGCTGTCCTCTGGTACCTGAACCACAGCACCTAGGGAGAGATATAACCTCATATTAAAAATTTAGTCACATTGAAGCAAAGATTATAAAAGTCTACGTATACTGAATAATCGATAGAAGAAATTATTACTATTCATATTTTTTCCCTCATAGGATAGGCATGGCCAAGTACAAGTTTTTTATTAACTTGATTTTCATTGGGCTAACACCAGATGTCAGATGGAGCTATTATTTGCCATCTTTCAACTGAAATCACAGCAGAAAAACTGCCAAATCAAATCGTAGCCTCCTACTGCAGCAGGGGTTGCCGGCGACCCTATTCACTTGCTGAAAATGCTTAACTATATAATAACATCATTGCTATGACATTACAGAGAGCCATAGTGCTTCGCTAAGGGGTTAAACTGAATATCCAATACAGTACAGCTCTGAAAAGTAGATCCCATTTGAACACCCACTGCCCAGCAGAATGAACTTCCAACTACTCATTGACAGCCAGCGAAGTTGATAGGGGGACAGGGGGGGGTACCAGAATAGGTTTTTTATTGCTGTAGGCCTATATTGTATGAATTGGTTGGGGGACCTTTCAGATGACGTTGTCCCGGACCTGGCCAAAGTTGTCAGTGACTCTGCAGACAGCTATTCATATAGATATACTCTCTAGTCCAGGGATGTCAAACATTAACAAATGAGAGCATTTCAAATCTGTATTACAGTTGGCCCACATACACTAATATTGTGTAATAACATGACTTGAACATAAAATTTGGTATATCACAGGGATATGAGTGGGTCCTAGTCATTTGCAACATGTCTCTCACACCTGGAACACAATTCCCAGTATAATTAGAAAACTGCCAACAGTAAACTTATTCAGCAAACAGTTAAAATTGTGGTTATTAGATTCTCAATGCTGTCAACATAATTTCTCATAGTTAGGCTACTACTGGCAGCTGTTCTTTAACTTATTTGGGTATTGTATCTTGTAATTGTATTTTGTATTATTTATTTTTAAAATGTGTGACATATCTTTGACTCTATAATTTTACAAATGTGTACTACAGTATAACTGTGTATTTTTAGTTCTGTTTTAACCTTGGTTTTTTTTAAGGAACATCAAACCTGTCAAGGGACAAAAGATGGAAATTAGCCTCATGGCTATAATCTTGTGTATTTAGCATTTTTGTTTAAATGCTGGTAATATATGCTGTCCCTTTTTAAATAAATACATTTGCAACATGTAGAGATGCATATGTGCAGGGAGTTTGACACCCCTGCTCTAGTCAGCCATATACTGTACTGTCTAGTCATACACATATCTGAGTTAGAGAAGCCCTTTAAAGCCCCTCATGGCATGAAATGAAATGAACTGCCAGGATCCTGTGAAGGGAAAAAAAGCTTCTTCACCGAGCTGGAACTGAGCTTCACACTGAGGCGGTTCATTGGTGTCGGTGATGCTGAGGCTGAAGGTCTGCTCCACATAGCCAGACGGAGTGATGCCGATGCCCAGACGCACAGTCAAGAGCTTTACAGTCTCATAGTCCACAGAGCCGTTTAGAACAATCTAATGCAAAAGTATAAATAGCATTTACTATACTGTATGATGAAAAAAATCACTGCACATTATTCGGAATACGGTAATTTTCTTAAATAGCATGCTTATTTTTATGGCTTGTTTTTGGTATATAGGCTAAGACAGCTGAATATGCTTCATTTAAACCAATCAGAGGTACAATACTCAACTGAACTAGTGTGGTTTGCCTTAACTTTATTGGAGAATAACAATGTGCAACTTACTCTCATAGTTAGTTAATAGTCATAATTGCATGTGGTCATTTCTACATGATGTTACCTGAACATTGAAGACATGGGAGACGTTGGTGGGGTTGACAATGGGCTCCTCAAGCACGGGGTGGTGTGGCTGGATGGAGAGGATGCGGACCTCAGGGTCGGCTTTGGCACTGAGAATCTGGAACTCCAGGATTACCGCCCTGGGACGAGTGCTCTCCGACACCTCCACAACATCGGGCAGGTTCACAAACTCTAAATGCAGAGTCAGTGAGATGAGTGCAAAATATGAAGAGTTGATGTGTCACCGCTTCAAAAAGGCAGTGATTTCATATGAACTATATATTCACAGTTCATACAAAATGTTACTTTGTGTGATAGAAATTATGGCATTAGTTTTCTGTGTACCTGGGCTGGCAGTTGTTGGTGCAGGTGTGGTGGTAGTTGTGGTTGGGGTTGTTGTGGTTGTTGTGGTTGTAGTAGTTGTCGCTGGAAAAGTTTCAAACATTGAATACTGTCAGGCAGATGTCTGAATCAGCGTGCACATTCAAACAAGTGTAATGGCCTAAATCTAACATTAGTAAATAGGAAATAATTACACAAAAGTTACACTTACACTTTTCCCACCACAAAATTGCATAGTCATTAGCTTGGTTATTATGTGAAGGGGTGGCTGGCTGGCTATAACTGTTGCCACTGCCAGATTTTCAGACACTGAGCGTTACAATAAAACTATCAACATTTAAATATTTGGTCATATCTCATGGTCATTCAGAAGAGCTATAAATTGTAACATTACCTGGGGTTGCTGTGGTGGTTGACTCTACACACAAAATACAAGACAATAAAATAAGTAAATAAGGCGGCTCTCTAACTCACACCTGAAGCAGCCAGATACTCACAGCATTAACTCAGAAAACATTGGTCAATTTATGCAAACAGGCCTGTAATTGTGCACATACTTGTATTGATTTAACCATCTGTGTCATTATAATTTAACAAGATAAGACAGTAATGTTTGCCGCACTGTTTCAGAGTAGACCGTATGACTGAAGCAAACCCTAATAGGCCTACTTATAGAACTTTTCAAATTCGGACTGTCAAGCAATTACCTGGTGCAGCTATTTACTTGATAAAGGACAGCTTGAAGTCTTACATCTTTTCCAGTGTACAATGTACCAGCAGTTAGACTCAGACTGCAAACTTACAATCACTGCCAAAATATTTAGAAACGGTTTTCACACCTAAACAATAATGACTCATAGCTCACCACTTTCCTGGAATGAACTGGCAACAAGCAGAGCAACAATGAAAGCGCCAAAGGCCATTGTCTCCCCAATTTAAACTGCAGGCTCTGGCATTACTTGAGAAGTTCTCAATTTGCTTTACTGTCCTCCTCTTCGCGACCACACACACACTTCAGTCTGAGGTGAGCTGCTGTGTGGTCATTTGTCACCATGGGAGTTGGAGATGAGCTGTCTGTTGTTCACTCCCTTGGCTGTCATTGCTGACATCACCTCGGCCTCTGTCTGGTCTTGCCAGATTTATAGCTTTATACTGTCCGGATTGATCATTCTGCTAGACCTGCTCCTGAGAGCCACACAATAAATGTTTCAGTGCTAATTGAACACCAATAGGGTTGCATCAAACATCCACACCCACTCTAACTCTGCAAATTTTACTGTACCCACCAGGGCAGCAGCCAGCAGGTGGGGCAAACGGGTATGTTGTAGCAGAGCCGTGTATATAAACGGCTCTGTGTTGTAGGGAGAGAGGGGGCCCAGAAGTGGGTCCTCATTGCATTGTATGTGTTGCGTGGGGAGCCCATGACTTTGTCCCAGACCCGGCCAATGCTGTCAGCGGCCCTGGTACCCACTATAAATGTGATGGAGCCAGGCTGCATGTTATGCCTCTCATGTGTTATGTCTCTAATGCTTTATTTACTGCAAGTAACAGCAAAACCTAGCAACCTCACTGTTTGTGACTCTACACACCCTTCTCCAACCCAACAAATACACATTACAGCAGCACCCATACATAATACTGTACATTTCTGCTCAAAACAGCGTTTGCTTTCCCAACGCCTGTCTATTTCTATTAAAACCAACCCATCTGAATGATATATGTCAGACTGTGGATTACTGAATCCTATATGTCAGACTAAGACACACCTAATGATAACTGCCTGTCTGCACAGGAATTGAACTTTCATTCAGGACCTGTATAACACCGGCAGAGTGCTCACAATGTGGGTTGCCACATTTCAGGGGTATAAAACGGGACACATTGATGCGCCAGCGTGAAACATTAATGATATGTGTTTATTTAAATTGGGTAATATGAAAACGTGCATAATAATATATCGGGTTTGCCCGACACTGAAGAAGGTTAACCCCGAAACGTCTGACGGGCAATAAACCATTAAACTTGGAGTGCTATCCTGCTCTTTATTTAATTTATTTAATTTATAAAAAAAATGGGACAGCTATTCCATTTACCTGGACAGACCATAAAAACCGGGACAAAAATCTGGACGTGTGGCAACACTATTCATATGTAGTAACATGCCAGGTTCATCTGCCGTAACACATCTATGACACATAAATGTATTGAGACAGCTATGGGAAAAATGATGGCTCCCCACCTCATTGCAGAGACAGTTCAACAAGAGCTGGATGACAGGTGGTGATGGGTGACTCAGGTATAGAAGTGGCAGTCCTGATCAAAGTGTCCTCCTGTCTGAGTACTGCTCATAATGCTGATCCATGGGGAGCCCCAAGTCGATTCATGGCAGGAAATGAGTTGTCTGTCACTTTCCTGTGCTCTCACTGAGCTGGAACTGGCTGTAGCTTCACATTGAAGGGAGGGAGCTCACAGCTGACAGTGATGTTGGAAAGTGGATGAACCACTTTCTCATTACTTTTTGTTTTGTTTTTGTTTTTTGAGTTATGTAGTATACTGCACACATCTGTTTTGTTAATTAGTTCACTTTTTTAAAATTCCAGCATGATCTTTCTGTGACCTCCTACATTTGTCAGCACAAAAACGGAATAGTTTTAATAAGTGTTAATTATTAAAATCTCGGATAAAACTTCGAATCAAATCTGACCCTGCATTTTTGCTGTGCCTCCATTCTTGCTTGACATACATAGGCTACTGTTGGCAACGTTCACACATTCTCTGTAAAGGTTTTAGAACGCTACAGCAATTAAGTAGCCTTGCGCGCCATCCTTCGTACTTCCACAAAAGGATTGGCTCCACTACTAATGAAATGTTATGGTAGTATTATGGGATGGTCAGGACCAGGGTAGCAATTAAGGACACTGAAAAAACTTCAGGACCAAAACAAAATCTATCCCCCCAATTCTCACATCATCACATTGTGCAAAATCGAGGTTTAGGGCCTATAGCCTCTTTAGGCACATATAGTAATCTGGTCATCACATTTCAAACACAATATCCAGTGTAAAACAGTTTACTACCCAGCCAGGTCATTACAGTTGATGTATCAACTTCAAGGGTTTTTGTTAACTTGTTAAACTTGGCAAGTGAGTGTAAAGTGCATGCATTTGGCTTAGGCCTACTGTCAGTTTCAGTTCACACTCCACCTCGACAGAGGGCAATGTGGACCTGTAAACGTTTTGCATAGACAGTCTAACTACAGATAAAATACAAAACGAAGTTGTTTGTTGCTTGGTGACGAGGCATATATTTCCTGTGTATGTTGATGATGTAAATAGACAGACGAACTTAAAAATCTTTTTGCCTTTGAAACATTGTGTGACCATATCCACTGGGCTCACGAGAATAATAGAAGATGAAGACGACAAAATAAGTTGCATTCTACACAATGGACAGCTACGTTTTCCTAAGAGTTGTTGGAAAAGGGAGCTACGGTGAAGTTCATCTTGTAAAGCACAAATCAGATCGAAAACAGGTAATTGCCATGCAATTGTTTTGACGTGTGTTTATCTTTTTTATGCACGAAACATGTGCTGGTGGTGAGATATTTGAGATGCAATACACTCAATGTTGCCAATTTCAGCACTTCACAAGAAGTAATACATGAAAATCGAGTCAGGCAGCTGTGAGTTCGTATATTTAGCTCAGACACTGTATATAAATAAGCCTTACCCCTACTAGCTGGTATTGGGCTTTTTCTATGCTATCAAGTTGTCGTGCTTTGTATGCAACTGCATGGAATAACAGTAGGGTAGCTGGAACGTGCGTGCAAACTGAAATATTTGTCCACTTTTTAAATCCTCCACACGACGCAGGCAGACTGAAACGTCCGCAAAAAATGCGGTCTGAAACAACGGCAATATTGTAGTGGCCTTTACATCTCTGGTTCCCATCTGTAATTTTGTACAATTTGTGTTATTTCATATTCCCCTCTCTTATAGTATGTCATAAAGAAGTTAAACCTCAAAACGTCCTCCCGACGTGAGAGAAGGTCGGCTGAACAGGAGGCCCAGCTTCTCTCCCAGCTCCGTCACCCCAACATCGTCACATACAGAGAGTCTTGGGAAGGAGATGACTGCCAGCTTTATATCGTCATGGGTTTCTGTGAAGGGGGAGACTTGTACCACAGGCTGAAGCAACAGAAAGGTGAACTCCTACCTGAGAGGCAGGTGGTAGAGTGGTTTGTCCAGATCGCCATGGCTCTCCAGGTAAAGCACAATTCATTAGCAGATGTCTAACAACATACACAAGCTGGAGAATTGTCACCTATCTACAATATCACTCATATTTTAATGTTATATGTGCATGTCGATGCTGAAAAATATTGAGTAACATGTCTTTAAGTAGGCGTTGAATGTATTGTACCCTGGCATTTATATTCGTGTCTTTGCTTTTGCAGTATCTGCATGAAAAGCGTATTTTGCACAGAGACCTGAAGACCCAGAACATCTTCCTGACCAAGACCAACATCATCAAAGTGGGGGACCTAGGCATCGCCAAGGTTCTAGAGAGTCAGAATGACATGGCCAGTACTCTCATCGGAACGCCATACTACATGAGTCCTGAGCTCTTCTCCAACAAACCCTACAACCACAAGGTAACATTCAGAAGTGTCTATCAGATAGTAACAACTTTTATTTTACCTTAACTTAAGGGAAGCAAAAGTAATAATAAAATGTCATTGCTAAGCACAAAAAAAGATAAAACCATTTTTAATGTGCCATTACCATACAAATGTCTATTGTAAACATGGTTTCAAAAATAGCTTTTGTTTTTCCCCTCAGTCGGATGTGTGGGCTCTGGGTTGCTGTGTGTATGAGATGTCCACTTTGAAACACGCCTTCAATGCCAAGGACATGAACTCACTAGCATACCGCATCGTGGAGGGGAAGGTATGCTTGTCAAATCACAAAGTTCTCATTTCTTACATGTTAGTTATCACATTGTAATAGAATTTGTTGGCTGTTTAATGATGAACAGCTGCTGCAAGTTACTGAAAGACATACAAAAGAAAATCTTACATGACAGCTCTGTGCTTTCGCACTCACTTTTACAAGAAACACTGGTAAAGAAATCCTGCATACTGTCCATTTAACCAACAAACTTAAATAGATAAAGTTTACCTGAAGAAGGTCGGATGACCGAAACGTTGTATTTCTTAACACTTGAATGACAACCCCACTGGGATAATATCCTACGCACCTGTCCAACTACAGAGGTGTGCAAAAGCATCTTCTTGAACTGTACTCACTTTTGCAAGAGCAGGTCATCTTTAAATGATGCTTCATTGCCCTTTATTTTCTTGTTTTCCTGCTTCGCTTCTCCAGCTTCCCCAGATGCCCAGTAAGTACGACCCTCAGCTGGGAGAGTTGATCCGGAGGATGCTGTGCAAGAGGCCAGAGGAGCGGCCAGATGTCAAGCAGATCCTCAGACAGCCGTACATCAAGCAACAGATAGCCATGTTCCTGGAGGCCACCAAAGAGTAAGATGCCGTCTTTTTAAAAACAGTTGTCTTAATGTCTTATTTTGTGGTGTTTTTCATTCATATGAATCTGAAGTTGTTGTTATGCCTTTCATATGACACCTGTCATGCCATCTTGGAATATGAAAAAGAGGTACACATCTCAATGACAGTAGCCTGGTTAAATAAAGGTTACACTACTACTAATAAGAATAAGATAAAGATATTATATGATGGAAATACTAACGCTAGTATCTCATTAGCTACTTTGCCCTATAAAAACTTGTGCAGTGAACATAGGAACTCATGTTATGAGGGCAGCCATGGTGTAATGGTTAGGGAGTTGGTCTTGGGCTCAGAGAGTTGCTGGTTGGACCCTGGACCCAAGTCAACTGCTGGAAGCAAATTCCTTGAATGCATTAGCATGCATGGCCAAATGAATCTGATTCTGATAATACTGTACAGCCAGTTTGCACAGTGTTGTTCTGTATGACTTTGATTCTGTCTGACTTTGAATTTGCAGGACAAACTGTGTGGAGAGCAATCTAAAGCTCAGACTGTTAAATCGGTTAAAACACATTGTTGAGTATTATTGTATGGCCACTTCAATGTTTCCCATTGTAGTTATGATGGTTTTTCTCTGATGTATTTACAGAAAAGCCGCCAAGTCCAGAAACAAAGCCGTTAAGAATAAGCCCAACAGTAGTGGGTCTGTGAGTGCAGCTGCTACCAAAAGTGAACTTCCTCCAGCAGTACCTCAGACTAAGAACAAAGTGAGAAGGGTAAGTAGGTATATGATCATAAGCTTGCCTTTTTTTTTTGTTTAAACATTTTTTTTATTAATTTCAACAAGAACATACAGAACAAGACTCGACATTGAAAGAGTAAGACAATAAAACTGGATACAAGTCCTTTTTTGTAATTATTGTCACATAAATCCTCTGATCAGTATGGTTTCAATGTTTATGCCTATGAAGGACATAAACGGTTCCCAGATTTTGCGAAATATATTGTCCTTTTCATGCAGTTTGCATGTCAAATAGTCCAGTGATACATACTGTATTATAACATTATGCCATTGTGTCCTTGAAGGGGCATTATCAGATACCCAATTTAACAAAATGCATTTTCTAGCACAGAAAAATACCATTCTACACAATTTCATAAGCTTGCCTTTTAAGAATTGTGAAGTAGCATTGATAATTTACAACTACAACATTGCTGTCGTTACTCATGAATAATCAAACACATTTTTGTATTACATTTCTCTTCTGTTACTACACGACATGTCATGTCATTGCATAAAACATACAGTCCTTCTGACAAATGTGATTTGTTACAGAGAGAAGACAATTTAAAACAACGCAGTCCACATGTGTCCAATGGCGTACAAGAAAATGCCCCATTAAAGTTGCCTTCACCGCCGAAATCCCCAGCCCAAGATGTATTTAACTCAACAGAGCACTCTATAGCCACTCTAACCAATATTGATGTTGCTATGCAACCACGGGAGGTTGAGGAACCAAAGCCCCGGAAAGTCAGGGCGCCCAAGTCTGTGCCTGATCAAAAACCCAACGATGGCCTTAATCAGAAGCCACCAGTTTGTAAAAGGACCCCGAAACATGAGCCCACTGCCCCCCAGCACTCCCCGCATAAACTTGGACAGGATCTGTCAGCAGAGCAGGTGAGGAGGGTATCAAATGGACCTGTATTACAAAGCCCCTCGTCCAACATAGCAGCAGTGTCCCCAGACAGACTAAGACCCTCAGCAGAATTACTGTCGCCTGATGCTGATATGGAGAAGGAGGAGGACACCTTGAAGCTTCTCCAAGAAGCAGCCATGAATGCTCCGTCACCGGCCTCTGGTGGACCTTCGCAGGTCTATTACCTGCAGCAAGAGGATAGCGGTGCAGCTGAACAACCCAAGAGTCCGTCTGCCCATGCTGACGTCCATGACATCAAAGATGACACAATCACTCTTCTGAAAGAGGCTGCTGACCACAAACATATTGGAGAAGTTCACGTAAGCTGCTGCCAGTTTAACCAGGCCTTCATACTGGTAGTATTGCAGTTGTCAGGGCTCTATATTAACTTTTTGACATCACTACCCAAATTGGCTAGTAGTTGTTAATCTTGCTAGCCAATTACATGCTCACTAATAGGTCAACGTGGCTAGTTTTCACCAGCATTTGGCCGGTTTGCGGGTGTTAATTTAGAACCCTGGCTTTTAAAAAAAATGTAATGTTAAATTGGGTATACGTTCGCTCTCGATGTATGCTGTTTGACATGGCCATCTTGTCTTGACAGGAGAGTTTAGAATCAACAGAGAAACTGCTAGAGCCCTTCACTCCAGTGCCAATAATGGTAAGGTTTCTATCTCGTTGCATCACAAGCATCTAATTTGCACTTTGAACATGATTATCAATATTAACTAATTAGCCTAAAATCACACACATATTCAGTCATTTGCTAAACTTGCCCATTTTCTTCTGGATAAACAAAGTGTATCTTCTCTACTTCAGTTTGGGCGATGTTTCTCAGATAATTGCTCTGTGGAGGAGTAAAAGTACATGTGTGATCATTCTCCAGACTTTCTGTCCCTGTGTACTCACAGAATTATTGGGTAACATCTTTCAACTCTTTTGCTTGTGCCCAAAGTTAGTTGAAAAGAAAAAAAAAACTGTTTTTCACCAAGGCACTCCAAAAAGTGTAGTTAAAATGTCTTTATAATGACATGCCCACTAAGGACTTTTTTAAAATTGCAAAAGGCAATTAAAAAAAAGCCCTTAGTGGACATGTCATTATAATAAAGACAATTTAACTACACTTTTTGGAGTGCCTTGGTGAAGAAAAGTTTTCTTTTCTTTTTAACTAACTTTGGACTAAGGAATACCTTGAACCAAAGAGCACCCACCAGAACATTTTTTTCAAATTTCTCTAAAGGGACTGCGCACGCCTCTGACTTGCAACAATTATTCTGCTTGTGTGTGTTTAAACAGGAGCCTTTAAATGTTGCTGTCCTTCCCCCTGTCCCTGAAAGAGAAGTTTCTGTACTTCATCACCCAACGTCTTCCTCAGAGCCCTCTAAGTCAAGGCAGAGAAGGCAGAGGAACCGGGAGAAAGGAGTGGAGACTCTGAACAAGGTAAAGTGCCAGAAGGGAATCTGTTCATTTTAGGGATTTTTGCAGCTATTTTATGAAATGATTGTTGTTGATGGTTGTGTTCAACACTTTGTGATGTAGGTGTGACCAATAGTGGCTGTTAACAAAATACAGTTTGACACACATAAACGCACACTTTCAGACCTCTACAGTGTTGTAAATGTAATCAATATGTTTTCTTACTGTTTTGCTGTGTGAGAAAATGCCAATCTTTATCATTCCACTGCTCTAGGTAATAGCGCTCAATGTGTAAAATAAATCAACCCATGGGTTTTGATGCTCTCTCCTAGGACAAAAAAACCTCGAGACCGCTGCCACCTCCACCTGTTGAGGCTGTATTAGCCCCCGTGATGGTGAAGAGCAAATCAGCCCCTGGGCCTGACCACGTCCAACTCTCTGAGTACTGGCAGCAAGACAGGATCACCCCTGTTCCACAGGTACGCTGTCTCTTCAATCGCCCTCCCAGGCTGGGTGGACTTTGGGCAAAATTAAACTAGTCAAAACTAATAGTTTCTGATTGAAATTACTTACGTACTTAGGACCATCACCCCTAATGGAGCATAGGCCATCAACAACTGTTCTCCATCCAATGCGTTTTTTTTCCCGGTTTTGGAAATACCTGTGAATAAAGACGGCAACACTCTGTTGATTTTCAGGATCGTCCACTGTCAGCGAGAGAGAGGAGAAGACTGAGACAGTCTCAGGAACATTTGAATCAACAAGGTAGGGTCACAGCATCATACTAAAGGACTTTGACAGGATGTGAGGATCTACAAGAGCCCTAGTTTAGGTACTTTGATTAAAGGACAACACATTCAGCATTAGAGATGCCTAATTCATTTTTTTCTTTAAAATACTTTTACCATGGCATTAAATGGAATAGAATCATTGGAATAGAAATCTCATCTACACATGCAAGTGAGCCCTGGTCAATAATTACGTATGTAATAATGGAAATAAAGAACGTGCAGATGAACGTTGAAGTCCATGTTCATACTTTTTTTTGCCTGTTTGCAGTTGCACCAGCGATGAGGAGGGCATCCTACGATGTGGCCTTGCTGAGCTGTAAACAAGCAGACCAGCCTGACTACCACAGGCCAGCCAGTGTATCCATGGAAACAAGCAAGGTGACGCTCCCCTAAGCCTCATTGTCTGGTCCCAGAGAAGCGTGGTGTTTCACGCTTAGTTAGACATGCTTTATGGAAAGGTCTTGTGTAATTAAACACTAAAGCCACCATGGGAGAGATATCACTCCACTGTTTTCTAATTTCCAGATAAATGATCATGACTAAGATACAGCTCTAACAATAATTACAGCAAAGTTTTTTGGATTGGTCTGTATATCTATCTATCTATCTATCTATCTATCTATCTATCTATCTATCTATCTATCTATCTATCTATCTATCTATCGATCTATTTTCTTCAACCCCTGTCTGCCTGCTGTGTGTGCGTGCGTGCGTGTGCGCTACAGCAGGAGAGGCAGTGTTGGCGTCGCTCAGATGAGGAGGACTGCGGCTCTTCCACCAGCTCCACTGAGCGCTCAGAGGGAGATGGCAGAGACGGGTAAGACAAACTCCTCTTACTCCTAACTCTGATGGGGTCATTGACGTCTTTAAGTTGTAATCAGGTGGTGCAGTGGTGCAACAATCAGCTAATGCACTTATTGTATGGATTAAATTATCATTTACGTTTAAAAAATCTTTCAGTCAATATTAATGAAATATGTTGCACATTTAATTAATGTATCGACTGAACACAGTAGTCATATAAGCTGTGGTTGCACCACCATGACATCAGCTTTTCAAAAACGTCAACGATCGTCAATGGCAGTAATGAAAAACTTTACTACCATAGTACTACACCACTGACAGTGCACTGAGCCTTTAGTAATACATTAAGACTTAGTCATTGCCATTCCGGTAACAGCTTATTTATAACAGTGGCAGTGTCTTAAGGGGTTAAGAGTTAAGACCCATTGTGGTTGAAATGGTATTTAATGAATTATAACAGAAAACTGTCTGAAAAGAGGTTTTATTTGTTTGTCAAGATTATTGAGTGTTTCCACTGTTAGAATGACTGCCAAAATGCAGAGGTTTACAAAGTAAAAGTAGAAGTATCCTTAAAAGTGTATGCACCTCATTAGGTACAGTGGAATAACCGGTGTATAAACTATGTAAGTACTAGTACACGTGTTGTAAGTGCAACAATCACAGACAGGCTTCCCACACCTCTGCCAAAATGTCTACGGAAAGTGCAAGTTACAGAATTTTTTTTTCCATTATTCCCTAGGAAAAATGACTCTTGTGAGATGCAGGACCTGGTTCAGATGATGACACAGACTCTGCGACTGGACTCAAGAGATGCTGTTGGTGAACCAGATGGACAAAGACGTTCATCTAAACTCCCGTCAGAGTTTAAGATCAACCGCAAATATAAGGACACTATGCTCCTCCATGGGAAAGCCATAGACGTGAAGGAAGACTTCCACATTGATGATTTCTGTGCAGGTTAGATTCTTTGATGAGTGGAGGTGCAAAAGGCACACCAGAAAAAGAGGTGCTGGCAACCAGTAAAACACTTGCAGGAGGAGAGAAGTGCCGCGCACTCGTTGTATAAACAAGTTTTTAATGTGACAACGTTTCGGCCTTCCTCAGGACACGCGACCTGAGGAAGGCCGATAGGCCGAAACATTGTCACATTAAAAACTTGTTTATATACAACTCGAGAGTGTGCGGCGCTTCTCTCCTCCTGCAGGTTAGATTCTTTGTTACAGTTTCATGTGTGATGAATAAAAATAGTTGACACTGCAATATATTTCTGCTTCAAGCATAGGATTTTATATCCCATTTGCCAGATGTTAAAATGTAAGGGTTTGGTGCAATTTAAAGGTTATCGTCATTATAATGTACAAAACCCTTTGCTGCTCTGTCAGGACCATTACCCCAAAACATGTGAGATTACACTGACTAATCAGAGGTGTTTCCTCTGTCCTTTTCCTCCAAGGTGACACATCTGGTCCTGCCAAGATCAGGAGAGCTGTTGAACAGTTGCGGACGGACGTGGTGAAAGGTCTAGGAGTGAAGCTGCTGGACAGTGTCCTGGACATCATGCAGGAGGAGGATGAGGACAAACGGGAGGTGAGTGGAGAACACCAACCAGAACCTTAGGTCTAACTCAACTCGAGTACTTCCCACTCTCTTTCGATCGTGCGCTTGCTTTTTAAAAAGGGGGTTTTATGCCTTTATTTGATGGGAGAGATGGTGACAGGAAGCGAGTGGGACAGAGAGACGGGGTGGGATCGGAAAATGACCCCGGCCAGACTCGAACCGGGGTCCCCGTGGGCATGCAAGCACAAAAGTGGGGTGCTTAGTGCGCTGCACCCATCACCATCTATGGCTGCACCACAGCGCCCCGGCAGTGCACTATTGGTGATAGGAGTTTTATTCAATATTTTGCAAGAGCACAATTCAAAGGTCATTTTCTCATTTGCAACTGGTGTGCTGAATCGGGGAGAAGCCCACTCAAAAGTTTCTCTGGTTAGACTGACAGCGAGGAAACTATTGTTTTCTCCACGGAGGTGGGGTGTCAGGGAAGCACAAGGCCACAAGGAAAAGGAGAGGACGGGAGGGACTAGTTTGAGATGGACCCTTAATGTCTGATTTTTTGGGTGGTAGTGCTAGCATTAGTGTTATAAAAGTCCAATGTCTTTATATTGACTTCAGAGCAGTCGCTGATGGATGTGTAAGCCTAAACCTCCTCAGTGTCTTGTAATTGGTAGCTTGAGAATGTGCTTGTTCACGTTCATCAATGATTTCTTTAACACACCCAAAACCTTTGTGAGTTAGTTCAGCACATCCACCTTTCTTGTCTGTGACCACATGTTTGGATGACTGCTAATGTGTCTTTTTTCCCCAACACCTCAACAGCGACATTTAAAGGAAGCAATGGGAGAAGAGAAATACTCAACTTATGCTGTGATGGTTCATCAACTCAAGTTCTTTGAGGATGTTGCTTTCAAAGACTAAGATTTCACAAGGGACAATCTGCCAAACTACTGACAAGTCAGATCTCAGATCTGTTTTTTTTCCTAGTCTGTTACAGACAATCACTGTCCTGTATATTAGATATATTTTCTGTAGAACTACGGTTATCATTCCTCTTGTAATGAGAATGTTCTGGCCAGATTTCTATTTTTCATTCATATTGGATATGCAATTACAGCCGAGCACACTGACATACAGTTCTTTTTTTATACACAATGAAATGTTTTAACCAGATAATAATGTTGTAACATATTTTGTAAAAATAAGAGCTGTTAAACTGCAAATTGTCAATCCAAAAAGTAATGTATATTGGGTCCGGTAGAAAAAGGCTGTGGCTTAGGTTTACAGTTACAAATAAAAGTCTCGAAAATTCACAGATATGAAGCTGAAATTCTTTGAAGGAGATATTGTCGATCATGTCAGTCACATAGTTACACAACATATGCACTTGGAGTGTACAGAAATGTATGGATTTTATTTCAATATTAGTACTGTGATTATGCATACAAACCAGTATAGTCACTACAACATCATTTGCATTTCCAGATTCACATTTTTAATACAAAATTCCACCGGCTGTAACAGGAATGTGTAATCTACTTGTGCTTCTTTTTCTTGGGAGGCTCCTGGGGCTTCTCGCGGTTCTCTCCTGAGGGCTCTGGTATGGCTGGCTGCCAGCTAAGAGGGTTTTTGCGGTACATGGGCCATGGGGGAAGAGTGAGCTGTAACAACACAGACACAGGCTAGTGTCAGGACAACACTTCTCTCGTCACTCACACTTGCATCAAATAAACACCTTACCAAAATAATAACTTTTGTAGAAATTCCAGTCACTCATTGACCAGATTGAAAATACAATGTTGTCAAATTATACATTTAGGAAAAGTAATAACTACTAATACAAAGACTGGCAGAATTAGCAGCACGCCCCCATACCCATGCAGTGACTAAACATATACATGTGACTAAACCAATACGTGATTTCTGCAGAATACATTGTTTTGTTTTTTTTACATGGCATTAGCAGTCTTATAATGACATTGCATTTTATGACCACACTTACCAGGCAAGAGATTGCAAAACCTGCCAGTACTATGTAGACAGTCCACCCGAACTGCTCAATGATGTAGCCATATATGAATCCAATGACCTGTCAATGGTTAAGTAAAAGTTCAGCTGCATTGATTAGACACACAACAGTCTAGTCTACTATATGGTGAGTTTGAGACACAGTCTTACCGCTGAAATCAGAATGATGCCTTGGAATATCTGTTCCGCTAGTTTCTGACCCTTGTAGTCCTGTAGGGTCAACATCACAGAAAGGCAGTAACGTGTTACTACTATTTTCACAACCTGCATTTTATACACCTTGGCATCACTTTGCACTTTTGCATTTCCTGTTCATACTGCTGTTCATTGTCACAGCCAGCTGTCACCATCAGGCCAGGCGGAGCGGATCTTTTTGTTACGAGATTCATGCAAACATTAACCAAAATGTCGAAGTGTATGTATATAAAACGTTTAACTTTGCAACATCTGCAGACATTGCGATCAATAGTCCTTAATTTGCATCCTCCACTAAAGGAAACCCTCCGTTATTCGCTGGCAACCAAGACGGCAGGATTCAGCTAGCACACCTACGATATTTCCGCGAATTAAACTATTAAAAACCATGGCTATGTTCTTAATTTAAAGCGCTTACCATATGGGTTGGGATGGATTTGAATATCGATAACATATTTGAAGAAAAAGACCAATTATTCCACTACACAGAAATGAAACACTGCTCTTCCTGTTTGAAAGAGCGTACGTATGATTTTCGAGGACCCCTATTGGACCCCACTTGCCTTTATGGAACGAGGGAAGCACTGGATAGGTTTTTGACCGTAATTTGGTAATATACAAAGCTAAAATATTTTGATATATTATATAGATTAATTAATCACTTCAACATACGATTAAAAACGGCAAAATAATACCATTTGAAACGCAATATTTATTTAAATCAGGCATCAATGGAGGCAGCTTTCATGGAACAGGCCAATCAGGGGAAAGGGCGTGTTCAACGTGATTGATGCTTTGCAAACAACTGAATAATATGGATAGGCATTAAAGCCAGGCAAACGCCGTGTTTGGTCAATGAAATCACTTACAGGTCAGCTGTTCTTGGAGAGTGTGCAGAATCATTCGTGGGGGGAAAAAATCCACGCCGAAAACTTGTTGATGTTGAGTTGGCATTCTGGCAGGCATTGTACTACAGCTGTCTGTGTCTTGTCGTACAACTCGGCATGTCCAGGTAAGATTGCTTTCCACAATGTTTCTGGAGGGAACGGTTCGTTGTTTTCCGTACGCTCAAGTAGTGATATAGAGGGGGAAAATCAAATCCCATGTGGCTAGTAGTTTTTATGCCATTGTGTCATCTCGACCAGCTAACGTTAGCGGTTTTCTACTGTTTGTTCACTGTTTGCGTGTGTTCATTTCAGATGAATCAATTGCGGAAACTCTGATTTAGTGGTTGGGGAAGGTGGCAAAGGAACAATGACAATGCGCAGAAGTAAGTAAAATGTAATGTTAGGTAGCCTTCATGAAGTTTTAACTCGTCTTTCGGACAGGGGTGGAGTAAATAACAGCTGATGTCCAGGTATCCACGTTGACTGTCAGTTGCTATCTTGCAACAGTGGCAAGTCTGCGGTGTCGCTTTGTGTTTAAATCAGTTCAGTTCAGCTGGACTTCCCGTTTGATTGTGTTGCCATATACGGGCAGAAATGTGAAACGCGCAAAACATCTTTGGTTTATCTAAGTATTCTGCTTAATATGAAATGTATACAGTACGTTTGTAAGCAATGCATCAAATCATGTCTGTCTCAATACTCTTCCCCTTTTTCAGTCAATGTTGTCATTCTCGTCCTGCTCGCCGTTGCCTTTCTCATCATATTGCAACGGAATCTTCTAAACCTCAATGATTTTTTGAGACATGAAAATGCAGGTAAAATACTCCACTGAAAGACATGTACAATGATCAATTCAATTATATGCCAGTTTTGCATTTGGGGATGTAAATTGAATGGCATTTGGTTCCATCCATACAGAGGCGGTACCCGGCGCGCTCCTGCCTTTTGAGCCAGACTTCGCTGTCAAGCATAAACCTGATGTCGCGAGGACGGGTGTTGAGATTCCAGTGGTCATTACAGCGGCCGAGGAGAGGCTGGGGGCAGCCCTGGCGGCGATGAACAGCGTCTACCGCAACAGCAAATCCAACATTGTCTTCAACATTGTTACCCTCAACGACTCTGTTGACCACTTGAAGTAGGTCCCATGTTGCTGACTGTCACGCTGCATTTTCACAATGCCTGCTTGTGTTGAGAGGAGGGACTTCCCACTTCCCACAAAAAAACTCCACAATAACACCTTTTTTTACCTGGCTGTCAATGTTATTTTACTCTTCTAGAGCGTGGATGAGTAAAGCTGACTTGGCAGATGTCAAACACAAAGTCATTGTATTTGAGCCAAAGATGCTGGAAGGGAAGATTTTGAACGACCCACAGAAGAAAGAGGAAGTCAAACCAGTAAGGCAAAATCTCTGACAATTTGTGGAAGACTGTGTAAGCGTGTTGTTTTGTGCACAAGGTCTTTAAAGCCATACATGTTCTTCCCACAGCTAACCTTTGCCAGATACTACATGCCTATGCTCCTGCCCAGCGTGGATAAAGCCATCTATTTGGACGATGATGTCATTGTTCAAGGTACGGCTTATTCACTCACTTTACCTGTCAAATACTGTATTTTTCACGACCCTGCAGCATGCATTGGTAGAGAAGCCTGCTTATGAGAATAAAACCTTTTCCAGTGATCTTGAATTTGAACTAATGCCAACAAGTATGAAAAGCCCTATTTCACATGCAAATCGGCTGCCGGATTAAATCATTTGTGTAAAATGCACAAATATACAATGCTCTTCCTTGTGAGCACTGGCACCCCCACCTTTGCCACCACAGGTTAATAAGGGTGCTTGCCCTTGACAGTTAGTCATGGAAAAATAACATTGTTCTGTTACGCTGTTTGATCTGGACTTGTCATTGCAGGTGACATCCAGGAGCTCTTTGAAACTAGTCTGAAGGCCGGCCATGCAGCTGCTTTCTCTGACGACTGTGACTCTGCGTCATCAAAGGGCATTGTACGAGGAGCAGGAAACCAGGTAGTCAACAAATATATATCGTATAAATAAAGATGCTCTACCAGTTCAATGATTCGAACCTCTCTGATATAATGTTTATTGTATCCATTACTGTGATTCAATGTGTTAACATGCAGTTCAGTATCTCGAATATGATCGGGATATCAAGTATCCCGAATTTGTGTTTGAACATATGAACACCTTTTCCCGGCTTAAGCATTCCCGGGTAAGCCCTTATTCGGGACTCAGAGAAATCGGGATATGCTAGGTAGGTGGAGTATTCCGACAGAATCCGGAATGCTGACGCATGGAAACGCCTCATCCCGGATACAGAGGCGTCCCATAGAACGCTGTTGCCGATATCCAGGCTACACGCATTATGCGGCAATGGCCAAGAATGGAGACTTGGGATATAACCCTCTATACTCATATGAACATCTTTACCCGAATTTGATAATAACCGGGATAAACCTCATATTCGGGATACTGAACTGCATATGAACGCACTCTTTGTTGTTTGCTGCTTTACTCCCAGATGTCCAGTCTTAATAACGCCAGCATGTGTCCATTTCCTGTAGAATAACTACATGGGTTTCTTGGACTTCAAGAAGGACTCCATTAAAAAGCTCAACATGAGGGCTACGACCTGCTCCTTCAACCCCGGGGTCATCGTGGCCAACCTTACAGAGTGGAGGCTCCAGAACATCACCACCCAGCTCGAACAGTGGATGGAGCGCAATGTCAAGTAGGTTCTCAGGACCTTATGTAACTGACGTGTTCCTACGCAGTCCGCCACTCGCGGCTCGAACCTGCCACCTCGTAATCAATACATCAGATTGGGTATGGGACGATACCGCTGACCTAAAGGACCATTTCGATAGCTCAGCGCTATCGATGCTGTATGAATCTTATGGAGGGAGGTTTACTTACTCACGTTCCACCACGCCACACCCTGCTAGTTGGCCCCCGTTACTTACATTATGCATCATACATTGACACTGTGTGCACAACTGAGGGTCCCTCTGCAGCCTCGGATTGTTTAGAAGCTGCTGTCTTTCAAATTCTGTGCTCACATGATTGGTTGTTTAGCTTTTTGTTCCTACGAGCAGGTGAATGTTTGTAAACTGAGAAACGTATATGAACTAGAGCAGGGGTGTCAAACTCATTTTGGTCCGGGGGCCGCATACAACCCATGTGGACCTCAAGCGGGCCGCATTACTAACATCATCGCAAAAAAAAAAAAAAAACGTAAAGCAGTGGATTAGTGTTCAGTACTATCACGTTTTAAGTGTGTTGAATATGTAGAAAGCAATGCAATACTGATAATCCTATGCAAAATTTCCTTGACTTCATTCATTCATTGGCAACCGTCAATTAATTAAATATGGGACAGTTCATTTTGGCAGGGGGTCTGGGGGTGTACCCCCAGAAAATTTTGTATTTCTTATATGTAATTTCCTGCATTTTCACGCATTCTAACATCCCGTTTCCAGTTTGAGCTTAATAGGAACCAATACAAATCCTATTATATTTATTATTTAATTACAACCAATACCAATACAATACGAATAAGAAGTATTAACATTTTATCTCTATATATGAGGTCTATAATATATGAGCTTTATGAAATGCCTGTTACAGTACAAATTCACTATTTATATTAGAAGTGTGATGTGCACTTTACTACATATATACAGTGTAACAGAGGGACCATTGGGTTAATGTCATGCAGGTTTCGATTTTGCCCCGACGGCCGTAATTGCGCATTTCGGTTATTTCATTAAAAAAAAAAAAAAAAACGGATGCGGCCGTATGTTTGACACCCCTGAACTAGAGGTTTCTTCTCTATGTGACGTTCCTGTACACAGCTATAAAGCGAAATGACTGTGGTCACATGGAGATTCTTGTCACCAAAAAGCAAACTTGTTTGACAGGAAATGATGTTACATTGTCATGGGACTACACTGCAAACACCCATCGTAGCTTTGTAAGCAACAGCAACAGTAAGCAAAAGTATGAATTTGCACTGAAGGACAATTTCATGTTAGACGTCTTTGACCCACATGCAGCTCCAACTACAAAGTAAATACAATAAGGGTGTGGAATTGCAAATGCTTTTCTTATGTAAACAGATAAGGACATACAGTAAATTATTGACTTAATATGTTAGTCTGTGGAATATGCAGACAAGTAAAAAGATATCCTTCCTTTTAACCTGTATGCACAGTGCTTCTCTGTCCTTGAAGCTTTTGCAAGACTTAGTGGTGGTGGACTCAAGAGCTCAGGAGTTGTATCTTTGTATCCCTGCTTTTGCTTTGTAACTGATGGCTTTCTTACCCACTGTATCTTGAAACGGACAAGCTTAAAGGTTTCATGTTACCAAACATCAACTGTACTAGAGTGGCTTAGTTGTCCTGGATTGACTTAAGCGTGCCCATATAAGGGGGTTGCATTCATTTGTCCTACATCCAGAATACAAATTGCCAGTGTGTGTGCCTCGCCTTCAGTCTTTTCCCACTTTGTTATGCAGCTCTCGTCCTCTCCATGCTCTCTTTATCAGGTCGATTCCACCAACATTTCTCTGAAAATAGAGAAAAAACTTCCCTTTTTAATCCCTGCAGTATGTAGGTGGTCTACCTGAGGCAGTGACTAGCTGCAAACTGTTTGAATTTCTCTGCGTGTAGGATTTCTATTAAAAAACACACAGTAGCTGCCATCTCTTGTGTTACACTGGAGGAAAAAAAGACACACTTGTACGTTTGAATTTGTATTTGCCAGTGACGAGTGCTGCTGTCTCACAAGAACACCCTGCTTATTTTGTTTCTGTTTAGGGAGGACTTGTACAGCAAAAACCTGGCAGAGAGTGTAACAACGCCCCCTCTCCTTATCGTCTTTTACAAACGCCACTCAAGCATAGACCCCATGTGGCATGTCAGGCACCTCGGTAAGTACCGTACAGACTGTTTTAAAATTCAGAGGTGTGTAGGTGGCAGGCAGATGCTTTCCTCAAAGGCACGTTATAAAACACCTCCAAAAAAAAAAGAGATGGTGATATTTTCAGCAGTAAGTAAAGAAGCTTTTGTACTCTGTTTATAAATGAAGACTTTCCACATAGAGCAATTGTTCCGCTGCACTAGGATTTAATGTGTGGCCTGTTTTTTTCTTTTGGCAGGTGCTACAGGGGCAGCGAATCGTTACTCTTTACAGTTTGTGAGCGCGGCCAAACTGCTCCATTGGAATGGACACTATAAACCCTGGGGGAGGCTGTCGTCATTTTCCGACGTTTGGGACAAGTGGTACATTCCGGACCCGCTGGATAAATTCCATCCTATTCGGAGGCATTCTGATGACAAATGAACATGACTAAGAAAAACAGACAATGTGTGGTGCAGGTTCCTGCCAAACTGTGTCTGTCGGTTTCGGGAGAATCAGCCAACCTCTCAGGCGTGGGGAGGGATTTTGAGACATTCCTACTCATTGTGTACGGTGTTACCCTTCTGACCCCTGGCTATGAAAAAAAAACAACCTCTGGTTCACTCTCTCCAGCTGCTAATCATGTGCCAATGTCATCACTTTTTGGACATGTGTAAGACCAATCCTAAGTCCTACAGTGCCTGTCACAGTATGATATTGAAATCCAGATGGTTCCAGTTGTGTAAAGATCATGAAATAACACTAATGAGTAATGACCGCTCATGTTACAAAAATCAACAAAAGTGGTGCTTGATTTCTTCAGCCAGATTTCATCCCAGTCTGAAACTGCTCCTGTGTATGCTTGCTTTTTGGTAATGCCTTGTTATCCTAAGACAAAGGCAGCTGTTCTGAAACAGTATTATGCCAATATGAAATTGAACCACTCTCCTCCTGTATGGTTATTTTTGCAATGTTGTTCCTCAGGTTCCTATGCAGTTGATGTATATTTTTTATGAACAAAGCATGATCACTGATGAACCCAGTAAATATTTGAAATGCTGGCATAAGGTATGGTCACGGGTGGAAGCAATAAAGCAAATATTTCTTAGCATTCTCTGCCATGGTTTTTCAATACATCTCAACTGTCAACCTGCAGTGAGGGGTCTGTCACGTCACTTTTATTGGAGTCTTAAATCAAGGTGAACAGTGCTATCTGAGCTCAACTCATGACCCAGTACAGTACAGTATAAAACATTATTCATTTTCATATAGTCTTCATCCTCTGGCATGGGCTTCAACAAGCCTTGTATATAAAACTGTCACAAGGCCTACCCTGTCTCCTAAGTCCAGAGGCCCCTCAACTTGCATGTTACCGGTATTCAGGCTACAAATCAATGCAATTTACTTATTCACACCTGTAATTTATAACTCCGTTGAGGTGGCTCCAAGTGTGTATTTTTAGGACATCAGTTAATTAATGTTGTCAAACTCATTTACCACGGGTCAGACTGTCAGAATCTGGAACTAAGTTGTGGGCCAAACTCCTTATTTATCCCATATCTATAATTTCACTTGTTTGATCACCATCTATAGTAAACATGAATTAAACCCCATATATATATATATTTAGAAGTGCATTTGCGGACTTAAACTTGGCAATTTTCACACACACTATTCCCATCAAATATCTGCAGACCTTTCAAGAATACATGAAGAAGCGCTTCGGTTTGTGTGGATACCCTCAACATATTACGAGCATCCTTTTGCCTTCCAATGGTTTTTTTTTTCAGTATCTTTACAGAGGATGACAAATATTCGGTGGTTACATTGGGATTTTAGTGTGACATCCCTGCATTACTAAATGCTACATGAACTTAAATAAAATAATAATAATAATAAAAACTCTGGTAGAGTGAGCCAGAGTAGAGTCAGCCAGCCACACGTTCAGAATTGTATGGAGAACTGTTCTTAACATCAAAGCAGAATTATACTTCACACTGTGTTACAATCATGCGCTTTGTTCAGAATCGAAGCAACTCATTGTTAATAGATGATAGCAGTTTATTTTTACATCAGCATATTTACAGTGAATACAGACAGACATTAGACATAATTAAGGTCACCAGGACGTTGAAGTTTACATGAAAATGTAAAAAAAAAATCCCACCAAGCTCTAAGAGCTTACACAAAGTCCGTGTTGAAGTCATAGGCATCGTCATCTTGCCGTGTGGCGAGGTCAGCATTGAAGGTAACCTGCTTTGTGACTTTCATGCTCTGGGTCTCCAATGCAGCAAGACCTTAAAAACATTTAAACAAAAAAACGGTCGGTAAAACCCTGGAATTACATCTAAAAAGTAGAAATACTGGGTTACGTTTGAAGGTCAGTGTTGGATTGATGATCGACTCCATAATATTTTGTCAGATCAATCTGTATTCATCATGTTTCAAGTCAAAGACAAAATCATTTTTATTTTTTTTTAAGACTGGATTGAAGATATCCCTCATGTACACACCTGTTGTCTTCTTGGGCTCTGGCTCCTCCTCTTCCACCTCTACAGACTGAAATTTAAAGCAAATGTAGGTTAGTTACTGTGCCATGGTGAATAGAACACTATGCGTGGGAATGAGTGCATTCTCAGAACAGACAGGCTTCCTACCTCTTCTAGCTCACTGCCCTCTTCTTCCATGTTCTCTGCCTCTTCCTCTTCCTCCTCCACTGCCTCTCCCTCCATGGCCATCTCCACGGCTTTTTCCTCTGGGATCTCAGTTTCATTTAACATTCCCGCTGTGGGACCCTTTGAGAGGAATCCTATACTACTGGCTGGGTTGGGGCACTTGACACCTGGGAACCATTCAAAAGCACAGGTGTTAGCAATCCCCATTGTAAATAAAGATCTTCTTGCAATCTATTGTATTGCATTATTGTACACAGAACAACACTTGACTCACGGTTAATAGTTTGGTCGTTGCCTCTCTTGAGCTTGTCCATGTTCAATCCCTTCTGCATCTCTGTTACCATGGTTTCTGACAGGTATGGAGGCAGGAGAGAACTCTCAGGGGGTTTTGTGTGGTAGCTCAGTTTTGCTCTAAAAGACAGTAAAGAGAGGATTTAGGGTTGTGTGCCCAACTCAATGTCACACCAGCCGTACGAGCCATTCAAAAGTTGTAATATACATTTTCATTGTTTCCAGGTAATCTCCTTCACATTATGTGGAAGAGTAGT
Organism: Engraulis encrasicolus; assembly: GCF_034702125.1. Classification (NCBI taxonomy): domain Eukaryota; kingdom Metazoa; phylum Chordata; class Actinopteri; order Clupeiformes; family Engraulidae; genus Engraulis; species Engraulis encrasicolus. The sequence continues at coordinate 43,374,046 of NC_085870.1, read as the reverse complement.
AAACTCAAAAGGTGGTAGAAATCCTGTGATGCTGTGAAACTCACCCTGTCCAGTCGTTTAAAAACGTTGTGGCCGCCAACTCTGTATTGGGGACACCGCCTTTCTGCATCAGACCACGCTTCTTTGCAAAATAGGTCAAAAACTCCAAGGAATTTCTGTAGTTAGGAACATTATATTGCAGCATAATCTAAAGACAGACAAGAAAACAGCAATTACTCATGGTCAATGGAGGAGAATTCATCGTATGAAACAGTGTTCAGAGTAAAGCAAAGGCACAATTCAATCAGCTACACACCACCAAACTTAACAAGTTAAAAACAAGAACAGAGACGCAGGCCATTTCTCAAATTCTACTGTGCACCCTTCCAAGTGTATCTGCCTTCATAATCATGCCCAGTGATTGGATACTGTGTGGTGAACTCTGCGGCGTATCCAATCACTGGGCATGAATAGTTAGGCTCACACACTTCCAAGGCTCATACATTGGGTCTTTTTCAAAACCTAGGCCAGTGTCCTTCCAAGTGCATCAGCTTAATTAGTCACGCCCAGTGATTGGATACATTTTGGTGAACTCTACAGAATATCCAATCACTGGGTGTCACTAATAAAGGGTATCCAATCACTGGGCGTGACTAATTAGGCTGATACACTTGGAAGGACACTGGCCTAGGCTTCGAGAAAGACCCAACGAGAAATAACCACACATGCCACTTAGGACCTGATGTTCTATTGATCACTCTCCTCCATATCTATCGTCTCTGCTGTGAGTGATGTGTGTGCACAAGTCAGATAGTATGTGGCTCCCCCAGGTGGCCAGAGGGTATTCCAAGCACATGGTTAAAAGTGCATTGTGTAGGGTGGTGGTTAGAGTAGATATGCTGCTCATTATGTGCTCTGTATTGCCAAATTCACCTCGTGCTGTTCACACTGCTTCAGTAGAGTCTTAACAGCCTCCAATGGGTTCTGCTCATTCTGCTCGACTTGCAGACTCCTCAGGGCCAGGGTAACCTCAGGGTTCGAAGGCGATGCGATGATCCCAGGGCTGTCAAGCATCTTGACACTTTTAGAGATGTGCACTTCCTGCATGGACCTGACATGGAGAACAGTCACCATTAGCCCCAAACTTATTCATACCAACAAACCTCAAAACAGATGTGAGAATACTGAGAGATGTTTGAAGATCAGTGTTGGATTGATGATAGACTCCATTATGTTTAGTCAGAAAAACTTTTATTCATCATACTTCAAAAACAGTCCCAATAATATAGCTGCAAGCAGCAATGCGGGGCCAAGCAGTAAACTTGGCAAAGTTGCCACGGCAACAGAAGGAACTGTAGCTCCCCCTTTGGCCCAAATCTCGCCAATGTTGGGGTGCATTCCTTGGAGGGGAAAATGGGGAGAGAGACGGGGAGGGTCGGCAAAGGACCTGGGCTGGGAATCAAACCCGGGTCAGCCGCATGATAGACGAGTGCCCTACCGGTTGGCCACGACAGGGCCTGTGCTGCCCTTGATTTATATTGAGTAACACATTTCCATTCCCTCTCAAATTAGTCTATAAAATATCAGCAAGTAATTTCTATACTTGAGACAGCAATTATTTTGGACAGCAATTATAATCCTCTGTGATCATTCTATTTAGTAAAATTGTTTATATGACATACAATATAATGGAAAAGAATCAGGAGCCTACTGAAAATAGATATGGTCTTTGAAATCCTAAACATAAGAATCCTATAGGCTGCAATGTAATGTTGGCCAGCCTTTTGAGAGACTGGTCTGAGGAATTGGTGTACATAGAAGTAACGTGTGTGTGTGTGTGTGTGTGTGTGTGTGTGTGTGTGTGTGTGTGTGTGTGTGTGACAGAGGAACCGAGAGAACAACAATGGTCTCTCTCCCTCTCTCTCTCTCTCTCTCTCTCTCTCTCTCTCTCTCTCTCTCTCTCTCTCTCTCCCCCTCCCCCTCCCTCTCCCTCTCCCTCTGTCTGTGTGTGTGGGGTGGGGGGTGGGGGGGTATGTGCAGGGGCTGGGGCAGTGGGGCTTTGGTTGACACTAGAGCAATAGCAGAACTACGCACACACCTAAGCTCTCGTCTCTTGTGTGTCCAGAGACCCCCTGCTGAGAATGGTGTCAGTGAACGTGCGCAGGTGCCGTTGGCAAAGGGGACAGAGAGATGAGAAAAATCCCTCCATTCTTTCCACAATTTTGAATGGCTGCTGTGAGCTGATAGTTTTTTCAATCGTTACGAAAATCCATACCTGGGTGCAACATAGTGTGAAGATGAACTGTGTACCAATATTTTGAAAATTGGGAGTACGGTTCAAAAGATACAGGCAAAAATGTAACTAAAAATTTGACCTGCTGGTGGCGCTACAGAGTTTGAGCTGGGGATTTGATTTTTTTTGTGGTGGGTCATGGGATGGACTTCTGTGTGTGTAAAGAATCCTAGCCTAATTCGAAAAATGGTTACTGAGATATGACCTCACTTCCTGTTTTGCCACTTTTACGACAATTTTGATTGGCTGTCATGGCTAAACGATAAAAGATATCCAATATTCCTTGAGACCCCATGTGTAGCTCAGTCCAGAGATACTATGTACCAAGTTTCGGGCGAATTGATCAAAAAGTGCGAAAAAAATAGCATTTTTATTGAATTTTACAAAATTCAAAATTGCGGGAAAACTATACACGCAGGGTACAATATCATCACTAGTTCTCGGATTTGTCCTGGGCCAAGGATTCCAGGGATACCAAATTTTTGAAAATTGGACCAGCGATTCAAAAGTTACAAGCAGAAATGTACCTGCAACTTTGACCTGCTGGTGGCGCTAGAGCATTGGGGCTGGGGACCTATAAATCGCTGCGGGTAATGTTGATGCTGCCTCGAATATGTGTGCCAATTTTCACAACTTTCCTATGTACGGTTCTATGGGCTGCCATAGACTTGCAGAGGGAGAAGAATTTTGACTGGAGTCAATGAGGGAACTAAAACACTAGGGGCCTTCGCCAGCTTCGCTGCTTGGCCCCTAATTAAGAGAGTTTGCAATATGTCTGTTAGACTTACTTGGTCATTCCACGTTGCACTCCAGCATGGCATGCCCTCAGCCCTTTCAGGCTGTTGATTAAACTGCTCTTTCCGGTGCTCGGAAACCCTAGCAAAACAGTTCATGAGCTGTTAGTCATCAAACCTCTCTCTTTCTTTTAAAATATGTACAATAAAACTATAGAATGTTGAGATCAGAGTTGGATTATTCTGTCTCCACAAAGAGTCGGTCAAGCATGATTTCCTCATTTCTCAATTACTTCCCATCTTACTTTTCAATGTATTATCCTATTCGAGAGCATTCGTAAAGGAGGGTATGCTTACCTACGATACCAACTTTCAGCATGTTTTCCGTGCCGCGAGTTGAGGCGTAATCTGTCAGCAGCTCCAGAAGACATGCGTGTCCCAGAGCTTCCCCAGCTCTGGAGTGGTCAACACCGTTTGCCATCCGCTTCTTCTTCTCCTCCTAATGACGACACAAGGCACTTTTTTAACACTGAGATATTTCAAGAAAGGATAAAATGTAACAATATTTTTGGCTGATGACACATTGCTAAATTAAGAAATAAGATGGGTTCTCTAGTCTACAATGCTATTGCAAGACAAAAAAAGCTTACCACTGTTCTGTCTTGAATTTGTGTGGAGGCTTTGAAGACAATAGTTGGACACTCCTTCTGAAGACACTGCAGCCATTTATTCAGATTGTCTTTTGGTACTAAATCTGTTGAGAAAGAGGACAAAACATGTTCTTGAAATCTCAGGCAGGCAAAGATATAAATTTGTACTAGACAGCACTGACTGCTACATTGAATGTGGCAGTGTGGTGTGATGTAGTTTACATACATACCTGTTTTATTCAACAGAAACATCAGTTTTTTGTTCCCCTCGTGCTTCAACACAGCTTCCTCGAGCTCAGGACACCGGCAGCCTAGCGGGTCTCTGGCATCCAGGACCTCCACTATAACATCAGAGGCCGCAATAACCTTTTTTTTTTTTTAAAAGCAAAACAGTAAATAAGCTGTTAGTCTTCAAACTTAAAAATATATGTACTGTAAAATTGTGGCACTATCGGAAAGTTGAGATCAGAGTTGGATTATTTTGTCTCCACAAAGAGTCAGTCAAGCATGATTTCCTCATTTCTCAATTACTTCCCATCTTATTTTTCAATTTATTAAGAATGTTTTTGTTAAGATTTTTTTAACTGTTTGCAGGGGGGACTCACACACAGAATGACCAACTCAAACAGATTTTTTAAGAGAAAAAAAAAATACAGGACACATTCAATGCTGAGCAAGTGGTACTTGGAGTGAGGGACAAATAAGTTAATGATAGATGAAGACTTCAATAATGTTTATGTGTTGTATTGACATTGAGCAACACCACGTTTTCAGGTTAAATACATTGATGACTATGTTTAAGTAAGTGGAATTCACCTTGTTCAGTTCTCTGCATGTGAACCTCTTGGAGCTTCTGTTTGGGTTCGACGTTCGTAGCAGTTTTTGTTTTGTCTTCTTATCCTGTGAGGAATAAAATGATAGAAAATGCGAATGAAAAGTTTCTTAGCAAAATTACGTATATCCATTTTAGAAAACTGAAATTTTTGAATGGGCATTCCATTCCATTGCATTTTATATAGGTCTAAAAGTATGTTCTCAAAATATCTGAATCGCAAGTATTCACACATAGATGATAGGGTTTCTGAACAGTCCTTGAAAAGGAAAAAAATGGTGGCTATGTCGTTTTGCTTTTTTGGGTGTGAAAAGAGCAGAGACAGAATCCAACTTTAATAAGCAGACTAAACACAATCGTTAGAATTAACATTTAAGCCAAACGGATGTAAGTCATGTCAGCAAAATCTCCATTAGTGAAGACTTACACGCAATTCACCATTACAATGAAAAAAAAAGGTTTGCTGATCGGATTTGTTCCAGATCTTTCGGCACAGGGTTACCCATCAGATTGGGTAGCTCTGCTTCCTAGAGCTGGGTCTCTCTTAGCCTCCACTGGACTAAACTCAGTCACACACAGACAGGCAAAGTGGCGGGAGGCTGAGGATACATTGTTTTGCAACAAAACTCTTCAGATATAGACTCAAACTTTCTATCCAAAATGCACAGCACTGTATCTGCATAATGTTGTGCCTCCTCACCTGTTTCTTCTGTTTCTTGCTCTTGGGCTCTGTTGTGACTTTGGTAGCTTCTTTGTCCCGCTTCCGTTTCTGGGCCTTCTCGTTGGTCTTGGCAAGTCGATTCTGTTCCTTCAGCTCATCAAGCTGTTTTGGGCACCAAGAATGGCTTCATTATTTCAGTACAACATACAGACAACTTGTGGGTGGATTTTGTTAATACCACTGACATTTTGCAATTGAATGTCAAAGTCAGCAGTATTGTCAAAACATAGTGTGATCTCATGGCTCAAAGTATAAACACCAATATGACAACAACACTATTACAGAAATATGTACTTGCCTCTCGTTTTCTCTGCTCAGCCTCCCGCAAAATTTCCTCTTTAAAAGGTGCACTGTTGGGTATTCCAATGTCCTTCTTCACACGTTTGCTTATTCCCTTCTTCTTGGCCTCTTTCCGTAATTTTCGGTGGTGTTCCCGAACCTAGCACAAAAACAAACTCAAGTCAAACTCAAAAATGGCCAAATAGGCCTACACATGAAGCACACAGTAGCACGCGCAGGCACGAACACACAGAAGCATTACAGATCATAAGTGGGCACAATTTTCTGCATTCAACGAACGGTATCATGTGACATGTCACAGTCCACATGTTACAATGTCGAAAAGTCATCTGTAGCCTACTTGCATATAATGATTTATGTAAACGTTGATAACTTCATTAGGATGTAGTGTGACCACCCAATGGGACGTCGCTGGCACTCAAAACATTAGTCAGTAAACATTCAGGGATAAATTCTACCATATTCAGGGAACGATAAAGCAAACGCAGATGTTATACAGTCGTATACAGTCGGCAACATTGTGGCGTGCGTGCATGACCAAGGGCTGAGACTAGAGACTTAATACAGAGGACTACCACACAGCCATGGCTGTAAAGCCACGCAGTGTAGGCCATCACGTTAACAAGGTGCTGACATGGACTTACCTTTTTCTGAATTTTGAAACGCTGTGCACATGACACGCGTTTACTGGCTTTCTTCAACTCTGAGAGGAAAAAGGCACAACATAAACAATATTATGAGACCAAATCGAATACTGTAAACACGAGTTAGCAGTGCGTGGAGTGGTTAGCAAAGCATTGCCAACAAACTTCGTCATCCACAAGCAGCACCTAACAGCACAATAAAACAATTATTTTGCATCTAACTCAAAAGGCCACAGCGACCCAATGGATTATCAAGAAATTTTAACTTTTCTGGCATATATTTCCACTTACTTGGCCGTTTCATTTTGATAAAGTGTGTGGAGCCGCAGTACAGTCAATGCACGTGGATGTTCGCCGAGGAAGTGAGCTTGCTAATGTCTTTCGAGTTTCCGTTTCCGTTGTTGGTCACTATAGGGTTAATTTTTTCTCTAATAAATCAATCAACTCATCCGAATGATTTGGTATTACATGAAGAGCATCATAAGATAGGCATTTTACAAACTCTGCAAAAGGTAGGATGTGCAAAACATCTGACATTGTCACAGACTTTGCATCTGCATGTTTTTATCTGTCTGCTCTGTGCACAACGCTAGCTAGCGAGACGGGCAGTGTCTACAGAAGAATTCCCTCTTTGTTTTTTGTATGTTCCCGACGCTATTGGCTATCAGGGTTTTTGGCACCTCAACCTGTCAGTTTAACAGCCCAGCTACAGGAGATTGAACGGTTAGTGGGACACGTACGGACAGTCTCATGTTAGCTCACAAGTCTAGATAATAGTGTCGTTGTCTGAGGGAGCCGTTGTTTTAAGTGTCTACATCATGTATCATGGGATAAACTCTAAAAGGTGCTGATGCGTTCATCGGACCGTTATGAATTTGGCATCCTCTGCGCTGGGCCTGTCACCTCAGGTCACTGAGACAACGCTGAAGACTCGCTATTTTGATATACCGTAATTAACATCTGTCAGAAAACACAACGTTAGTCAGACAAACTGTGGAAATGTAATTTAAGTCTTTTACAAACTATAATTAACCGTTTTGGGCTAGAACTGTTACTTGCTAATCAATTAACTTGGCTGGTGAAAAGCCTATTGAATACCAAAATACTGGAGTTTTTCTTATCTTGGGCCTTGTTTATCAACACCGTATTGTTTTGACTTTTAGGGACCATCATGGGCTCTAAACGAAGGAGAGCCACATCTCCTTCAAGCAGCGTGAGTGGCGGGGATTTCGATGATGGTCCATCTGCACCCATGCCCTCAACCAGTCGCAAGCGAAGGAGAATATCAAATATCCCCACTGTTGATCCTGTAAGTAATCCTACCGTGTCAGTCTCAATTCACAATGTCATCTCTGTCATAACGCTCAAATCTTACGGCTGAGTGACACTATTTCTAACACAGATTGCCGTGTGCCATGAACTTTACAACACCATTCGGGATTACAAGGATGACCAGGGCAGGATGCTTTGTGAATTATTCATCCGTGCGCCGAAGAGAAGGTATGTCATGCCATGAAACTTCTCTTCTGATGAAAATGTAGTAGTAGAACTTTGTGTGAACGTGATGTTCTTAAAACTGTATTCAGAGTAATTTACTGAGGTATTTTTTTCTGTTATTCTGAAGGAACCAACCTGATTACTATGATGTGGTGTCCCAACCCATTGACATGATGAAAATTCAGCAAAAACTGAAAATGGAGGAATATGATGATGTGGAGCAGATTACTAGTGATTTTCAACTCTTATTCAACAATGCCAAGGCTTATTACAAGGTACACCATCCTCTTAACAACCAATGCATCTTACATCTTGCAATGTTTTCTGACGTGGTATTTTGGCTTGCATTATCAAATGTCACCCTAATGTTTCAAATAGAGAAAGAATGACAGTTCTTGAAAATGTGTATTTTTTTAAATTCATTTTTAGTGATTAGTCAATTATAGCGAAGAGAACATTTTTGGTCCTTGCAAAAATAGACAGTTGTACACAGACAAAGTATTAGTCTGGTGTATACGCCTTCAATTTATAATACTGAAACAGAGAATTATGACACATTGTGTAATATCACTCTTTTCAACTTGAATGTCGTCTCTCTTGACACCACAGCCTGACACATCTGAGTACCGAGCAGCCAGCAAGCTGTGGGACCTGTACATTCGCACTAAGAATGAGTTTGTGCAGAGGGCAGACTATGATGACGATGATGACGATGGTGATGAGGGACAAGAACATCCTGGGATGTCACATGAGGATGAGGTGAGGGTTGCACTGCCTGCAGCTGAAAATGATTTCTTCGGAAAAATTCTGAAATCTGTAGAAATTCGCATTTTAATAATATCCATCTAAAATTAGCTAGTGTATTATCAAGTACAACATTTCATGCCAAATCAACTAAAGGTGTACTGATTGTTAAGTTAACAGTTTTTTTGGGTACCCACACGTCCTGGAAAACCTGGAAATTTAGAGATTTGTTTTCCAGTCCTGGAAATGTCCTGGAATTCACTAAATGTCCTGGAAAAAAATATTTGTCCTGGATTTTTGTCTTGAACCTGTTTTTTTCACGGTTTTGTTTGTGATATAGCCTACTTTTCCCCTGCCCAGTCTAGACATGACGATTGAAATTCTCAAAGTTTTCCCACCTATTGATATATAGGCAATGCATATTATCCACACATACAGTACATGAGAACACACACACACACACACACACACACACACACACACACACACACACACACACACACACACACACACACACACACACGTCAGCCACAGTGTTTGGCCAGGTTGCCATCTTTTATTGGACTGGCTTAATATTCAAGTACTGTGAACATTCTAACAAATTCTGCCATTTAGACTGTTGAGGTTGTTTGAAGTTCATTGATGCTGTGTGTAAGCTGCACAACACAGGAACAAAGGCTGTTCGCATGGGATAGCCCATACTGATATTTTTTAAAACCTAAAACTTTAAAATCTGTATCAGACAGAAGACATTTACTAAAACTGCCTACAGTATATCTGCAAAAAGGAATTTCTTATGGAGAACCTAGGCTTGACATTGGCACCAGCCAACTGGCCAAATGCTGGTAAAATTACCGGTAGGCTCTGAGAAGTAACAATTTCAGTCTCACTGGCCACTTTTTCAGGTAGTTTGTTCTTTGGTGTGTCAAATCACAGTAGTTGCATCAATTGTTTGTATCATGCAAGAATATTCCAAAGACAAAAGAAACTGGCAACAAAACTCTGGCTCGCAGAAAGACTTAACGGCTAGTGGCTCGGTAAATCCACTAGCCACAGTGGTCGTTAAGCAAAAAAAGTCAACGTCAAGTCCTGTGGAGAACCCATTTATTCCAAGTACACTAATTTTGGCTGAGACTATTGATTGATCAGTTTCTGAGATAACGATGTGAGTTTACATTGCTCTTTGATTTAATTCCGAATTAATGTTTGGGGGATCAGAAAGCATTTTGACAGAGGATGCACGTGTTGGGCTTACGAAATTTGACAGGGGTGTGATTGCCAAGTTCCATCAGATTCCTACTAGCGGGACAGCTGGTGATTTTCAGTCACACATTAGTTACCAAAGCCCGGCTCAAAACCTTTGGATGTACCCAAAGAATATAGAATGGATAAGAACGCTTTTTTCGCAGGAAAATGCATTGGCCACGGTGTAGTACAGGGGCGTAGCCTGGGAACGCTGTGCGCATGGACACTGGACAGTGGGTGCAACGCCATGATGCATAAAAATTGTTACACTGGAAACATAGCAATTTGAATTGCATTGTGGGCGGAGCGGCTGCTGCAAGTTTTGGCCCGCTCAAATTGGGATGTCCGGTTGTCAATGTTCACTTTGTGGTTGAATTCATTACAGCTGTCTGTCAGTGTTAATTGCATGGGTTAATTAAGGACATCTGACACAAATTCACGTTGTCCTATGACCTGTTCCACACTCCAGCCCCTGCAGTAGTGGCATTGCACTTAGGTGCCGTTTCCACGTAGCTGGATATTTTTATATGTGGATATTTTTTTCTCCTGCTTGTATTGGTTTTGCATTGGTTTTGGCCTTCCGTTTCCACGTAGCAGATATTTAAAAATCCAGGTGAAGGAGAAAAAAATAGCAGGAGAAAAAAATATCCTGTTTAGGGGTCTGAAACGCATTTGTTACAATGGAGGATTTTTTTTATCCACATGTTGCGTTTCCACGTAGCAGGAGAAAAAAATACCCTGCTAAAAAAATATCCTGCTACGTGGAAACGTCACCTTAACCATGCTGCCAGTGCTACCTGCGCTCTTATGACGCCAGTAAGCAGTCTTCTCTAGATCGTCTTTGGACGTACCCACTGACTTGAATAGTGGGCGTACCCTCTTCCCTTGCACTAAGTTACTGTATTACTAATTTATTACAACTCAATTCAACCTGAAAGTCACATTATCATATTATCTGTGAAATTAATTGTGTCGCTGTGTATGTCCAAATTGTGCGTCCGACGGACAAAACATCCGTCCTGAGTTATCCAAAAATAGTCCTGGGATTGTCCTGGAAAATGATTTTTGAAAAAGAGTGGGAACCCTGAATACAGCCCTTGTTGTCCGACAAATGCACAAGGTTTTGCATCTGAACTCTTCAAATATTCTTTTTTTTTTGGTACTATTCAGAAGTGAATGCGGGCAAATGCTTTTTGGACTGATGATTTATACTAGATGGAACGACGATTTCGCATGCAATCTTTAATCCTTTATTATTCCTTTTTTTAACGCCTGTGTATGGTATGGTTTTGAAGACTTTTGCTATTGTCTTTTTTCTAAGATGAATCATTGAAAGGAATCGCAACTGAAGGTTTTGTGTTTTTCATTTCTGCTGGTAGACTGCACCAACCTGTCTGAAGGATGTTCTTGAACAGCTGCTTGATGCGATGGTGTCCTACACAGACCCCGCTGGGAGGCTCATCAGTGAACTCTTCCAGAGGTTACCTTCTAAAGTGGTACGAAGTTGCCCGACTTGTCTGCTTTAATTACATTTAGCAACATTATTCTCTAATTACACAGCAATTTACTAATCTCTGGTTTTATATTTCTGTGTTAATTGCCTTAAATTCCTGTGGTAAAATAGTTTCTCCACTATTGTCAATTTGATACTGTCCAGTTCTTTCTACATCTGAGTTTTATTCCTTAGCAATACCCAGATTACTACGAGATCATAAAGGATCCCATTGACTTGAAGTGCATTGCTCAAAGGATACAGGTACCATACAGTAAACTATATGTGTTTGTACTGATATGTCAGAAACTATTTCAGTTTAAAAAAAAATCTTTACAATGCCTGCTACTTGTAGTCATAATCAAACATCCGTTTTTACCTTTCTAGGTGGGTTACTACAGAAGTCCTCATGCTATGTCTAAGGACATAGATCTCTTGGTAAAAAATGCCAAGACGTACAATGAACCTGGATCACAGGTTTTCAAGGTAAGCTATATAATAGAAATAGTGTTGGTTGATTAACTAGATTGAATTGAATGCTATATGGCATTTTTTATCCTTAATAATATAATATAATATAATATAATATAATATAATATAATATAATATAATATAATATAATATACATTTTAATGTAATATAATGGTATAATATTGTGTTATTTGTTTCTTATAATGTAATGATAAAATGTATATGGTTATTACTTATACACAGGACGCCAACACATTAAAGAAGGTCTTTGCCCAAAGGAGGGCAGAAATGGAGCATTCTGAGCCTGTCAAGTCCAGCATACGGATAAGGTATCCACACCATACCCCCATCCCTTCCTTAGGAAGAATACATTATTACACTATGACGTAGCTATGGTAGAGATAGCTACAGGTGAACCTGGTTAAGAGATCTAAAGCCTCTGTAAGTTTGTCGTAGATTATTTCAGCAATAAATGTTATGTGGGCTAGGCCCTTGTCAATTTATTTGGGCCCAGTTCGTTTTATGGTTTCTGGCCACACCCTTACTGTACGTGTTGAATACATTATAAAGCAGTGGTTGTGTGCGGATTAGAGCTGTGTTGAAAAAAAAATGATTTTCCGATTTTAAATCGATTCACACATTCATTTCCGATTATCTATTCGACCGTCCAAAGATCGTTTTTTTAATATTATTTCCTATCATTATTATTATTAATAATTTCCCCCGCGGTTAACCTTTTCATCTGTCTTCCAGCCATCAGTTACTAGTTTTAGTTTTAGTGCATCAGTAATACTAGCTTTAATATGTTGCTTCTGTACACAGACATGAAATGAAGGAAACAGCTCAAATAGCCTACGTTTTTAATAACATTAAATCCCGGATCGAATTGAAATCGGATCGAATCGGAAATCAGATCGAATCGGATTGAATTGGAGCAAATCAGGAAAAAAAAGATTCTGAAACTAGAAAATCGGAATCGAATCGATTCTTGAAATTTGAATCGATACCCAGCTCTAGTGCGGATGGTAGTTATCTGTGATGAGGGTTATTGCAGAGTGTTGTTGTGCTGGCAGGAACAGGCGATCAGTCCATGGAGACCGTCTGTCAGCCATAACCATGGCACTGCAGTATGGCTCAGAGGCAGAGGACGACCCCATCCTCGCTGGTAGGGCTCAGTCAACTCTGCCTCCAGACCTCCTCAGACACACACACACACATGCACATACAAATAATACTCACTTAAACAAGCACACACTCTCAGACACAAGAGGGAAAACATCTCTCAAGCATTTTCAGCAATGCACTAGAAACCCTTGCACCTTGCAATTTTTTTGCTGTTTGTTGCACATGTTCTAGATACTCAGGTACATGTACAGAAGTGCTACCATAGGCCCATCCAAGTACTGGTAGTATTCATCAGTCACCCTATAGTTTGGGAGCAGAGAACTTCAGCAAGACATTCTGCAGATATTGAAAAAAAAATAGTATTACTTTAATCCAGGTGGCCAAATGGATTAGAGATTAGCGTGTCATATCATGACCAAATGCTCCTCCGATTAGCTCCTGTTAGTGAGATCACTTCATTTAACCGTGCCTGTGAATGAGAAGGCTTATACACTCACAACAAGTCAATGCTACTTGACCCAGTAATCCTGTTGAACACCCTTTACCCTGGTTACCCTTAATCCTATACTGTCTCTTCTGGGTCTGATTAGGACCCATCCATTACGATGATGCGGAGGCAGAGGCAGAGTGCATCCAGCTGGGGCTGGACTTGACCAGCCCGGTGTTCCAGATCTACGAGGCGGTACGTGGGGGCAGGACCAGCCAGGGTATAATGCTGGCCGAGCCTTTCCTCCAGCTGCCCTCCCGCAAGGACTATCCCGACTACTACCAGCAGATCAACCAGCCCATCTCCCTCCAGCAGATCCGGTAAGGGGATTGATGCAGTGGGTAAATGCAGGGTTCCCACTGGTCATGGAATTTCTGGAATATCGTGGAATTTCAATGAAGGGTTTTCCAGTCATGGAATCTGACCATTTTGCGTGGAGAGTCATGGAATATTATGGAATGTTCTTAACAGTAGTGTACTAGAAGTAAAACTGGAGTGCATTTTGTTGCTTACTTTTTTTGTTTAGTGTACAACATTGTTTTCTTTCTGTTAAGTCAACCACGTTTCGCACTGTGTGTGTGTGGTTGTGTATGCCTTCATACAGTCATAGAACTCTAGGGGAAAAAAAAAACAAAAAACGTTTCAAACGTCATTTCCTTTTACGAAGTGCTCATGAAAATTGTTTTTTGTTTTGGGACTGGGTCTGGAAAGTCATGGAATTTCAGATCTGACTTAGAGTGGGAACCCTGTAAATCAGTGGTTCTCAACCTTTAATGAATAAACTACCCCTGGAGATCATCATAAGCCTGCAAACGCCCCTAGGGCTCCCCAACACTCCCCTGCGGCCCTGTTGAGAAACACTACTGTAAATGATACCCTTGCACTACTTTCATTTGTACAGGTTGAATGGGGAAGTCGAATTGATGAACGATTGGCTGGTGGGAGAGGTGAAGTTTGAAATGTGCATCTGATTTCATCAAATCAATCACTAACGTTTATAGTGACATTGAGAAAATATTATGACCGGTTGTCTTGCAACAAGAATAATATCCTCCCCGAAGACCCGGCCCAGACGTGGCATACAGATGGCAAGGCCAGGTCAAGTAATATGGCTTTTGGTAGGAGGGGAAGCCCTTGTTTTGCTCATCGTTGACAATATCCAACATTGTGGTATTACTATGAGCACTTTGTGGTATTACTATGAGCACAGTGATGCTTTTGCTTGGCAGCGATCATGCACACTTTGCCAGTTTTAAGTCAAGTCAAGTGTACTTCATTGTCAGGTCGAATTTTCTAACTAGAATGCATCAAACTGCAAGGTACTCATGCGCGCTTCCTAGCAAAAGCATTACGGCTTCATCACGAACAAGCCAACGATATTCTGAGATGGTGGAGCTGAACTCCAGATGCAGAGTAAAGAAAGGGTCAGAAATAATGTGCCTGACTTGTTTCCCTCAGTTATTGGAATAAATTCACAATCTGTAATGCCATGCAAGCATCAGCAGCACACTGCTGTTCTGTATATATCCGCAGGTGTAAAATAAAAGCCAACGAATATGACAGCATAGAGCACCTGGAGGCGGACCTGATGACCATGTGCGAGAACGCCAAGCGCTACAACGTGCCGCACTCCCAGATCTTCAAGAAGGCCCTGAAGCTGCAGCATATCCTACAGGTCAGTTAGCACTAGCAGCACCCTCATGGAGCTGTTGTACTACCTGCAAAACTTGACAATGGGTGCATCCAATATGCACACTCCCGTCCTCCACTTGTGCTTGTGGCCTCGCCCCGCCTCCTGGCCCCGCCTCCGTGGAGAAAACAATAAAGTTTCCCTGCTGTCAGCCTAGCCACAACAACTTTTGGGGGACTGTTTTTCATTCACCATCCCAATTGCAAAGACAAGCTGGCAAGTTGAGCAAGGGAGGATGGAAGTCAGCATATCGGAATGCACACAAATATTATCCCTATGTTTTCAATTTGGAATGCTTAGCTATCTAAGAAGCCAGTGTCCCATGGACATGTCATACGGAGGTGTCCATTCTTTCAAATGGAAGATACTGGGGTCTGTGCCGCCGCCATGGTCGAGGTATTAAACTGATTGGAGAAAGTGACAAAGCCCCATGCCAATGCATTTCAGTAAGAAGTATCAGACAATCTAAGAGCTTATTATAATATAACTAATTAACCAGCATTAACCTGAATTACTACTTAAAGCGATACTGTATCATTTCTGGAAATAAGCTGATTTTACACCTCCCCTTGAGTTAAATGATTGAGTTTTACCTTCCTCCTGTGCTTCCAGTCGTTCTCTGAGTCTGACATGGCAAATTTTTACCTCCAAACTAGCATGTAATCGCATAGGTCCAGCTAGCAGCTTGCTAGTTAAACAAGAGGCGTAAATGAGCTTATTTCCAGAAAGGGTACAGTATCGCTTTAATTGTTAATATTGTATTATTGGCACAATTAGGGCAGTCATGGGTGAGCGGTTAGGGCGTCAGACTTGCATCCCAGAGGTTGCCGGTTCGACTCCCGACCCGCCAGGTTGGTTGGGGGAGTAATCAACCAGTGCTCTCCCCCATCCTCCTCCATGACTGAGGTACCCTGAGCATGGTACCGTCCCACCGCACTGCTCCTCATGGGGCGCCACTGAGGGCTGCCCCCTTGCACGGGTGAGGCATAAATGCAATTTCGTTGTGTGCAGTGTGCAGTGTTCACTTGTGTGCTGTGGAGTGCTGTGTCACAATGACAATGGGAGTTGGAGTTTCCCAATGGGCTTTCACTTTCGCTTTCTTTCATTTGACTAATACTTATTACTTATTGTTGGTGTAAGGGATGAAGTCCATCCCCATTTATTTCAATTGGAAATGTTAGGCTATCTTACGGGTAAGTCAGTGCCACTGTCTCAGTGGCCATACAATACCCATTTGAAACCTCAGTGACTTTTGGTTTCATCCTTGAAATATTCATGCTGTGCTAACCTTGCTAAGGAGATACACAAGTTTACGGGTTTGTGGTCAGTTAAAGGTGTAAGCACTATAATTGGCTTTTAAGGTGTTTAAATACAGCACGTAGGACAAATAAAACCGCAACTTAGGCGAATAAATTTTGAACTTAAGTTAGAGGTGTCAGTTTCTCTGTCTTTAATTATTCTATACTGCACTCCCATTAATGTCTTAATTGATGCATAGACTGCATAGCATTACTTGTTTGTGCCTATTAGTTAATCAGCGCACCCGTGCAGGCACGTGTGCTGTTCTTTCAATTGAATCCGTGAGAAACAGGCTAGATAGACAGCGAGAGAGACAGAGAGACAGACAGAGAGAGATTAATATTGATGAGAGTGAGGGGGCAGGAGGCAAGGACTTGTAAATATTAATGTGTGGTGGTGGTGGCATTCTGTGTATGTGTGTGTGTGTGTGTGTGGCTGTTCTTTTCGTTTGTCTCAGCTGAAAAGAAAGGAGCTTTTGAGAAGTGGGGACGAGGACAGGGACAGCTTGGTCATGTCGGACATCTGCTCAGCCAAGAGGAAGAGGTACGGCCCGCTCGGCATGACAGGCAAACACACACACACATACACACACACTACACACAAAAATATGCACACACACACACACATGCACGCACACACCGTCACATTTGCAAGCTCAAACACATATGCAAACTTGCACTTACACTCACAGTCACATGCACACACTTACACACACCTTCACAATTGCACCTACACTCGTAGTTGCATGCACAAACACATGGTACACACACCCTCATAATTGCACACACAAACACTTGCACGCCCACACACTTGCATTTACACTCAGTCGCATGCACACACGTACCTTCACACTTGTATTTGCATTGGCGGTGGCCATTTACACTTGCTATCACAAATACTGTACAGCGTTCAATATTTGCTGGTCTTGCTGTCACTACAGACCTTCAGTGTCTGAATTCAGGGTTGTTCCTTCATGCTTATGCAATGAAGATGCTTTTCAGTACCATGTATTTATTCCAGCCATTCACCAAATCATCACAATCATGTTATGGCTACATACATGTTTTTTGTGGGCTTATAAACATGGTGTTGTGAGGAGGGGTAAGACACTGGCAGCCAACCACGTGAGCTTATTTTTGCAGCGGTTTCCAGCAATTAGAGGTTGAGTTGTGTGCAGCCAAGGTCACGCAGCCAGGGGAAAACAAACATTTAGAACCCATCTGTATGAAAATACCCATCTGTATGAAAAATATTGAAAATATGGATCCTTTTTGAAAATCCATTCAGATATTTTGAACCAATTAACCTGTTTAAAAAATGTCCGATTTATGCAACTAGAACTCCATTTGCGTGTAAACAAGAGGCGTAAATGGATGCGTTTACATATCCATATCCGGGCAACCAGGGTCTGAATCCAGACACAGAGCTCACCACTGTCCTTGCCTTCCTTTTGGCCATGCAGCCACAAGAAGAACACCAGGAAGAACCGCATGAAGGTGCTGTTTGCGACGGTGACGGACGCGCGGGACATGACCACGGGCCGGCGGCTGTGCGAGCTCTTCATGGTCAAGCCGTCCAAGAAGGACTACCCCGACTACTACAAGGTCATCCTGGAGCCCATGGACCTGCGCACCATCGAGCACAACATCCGCGCCGACAAGTACATGAGCGAGGAGACCATGGCGGAGGACATGCGGCTCATGTTCCGCAACGCGCGGCACTACAACGAGGAGGGATCCCAGGTAGGGGGGCTTATACAGTATATATACTAGAGATGTACAGGATCCAAGATCCAGTTCCGGATCTGGCAGGATAATAGGGTTTTTCACAGGATCCGGATCCGGTTCCAGGATCCAGGATCCGGTAGCCGAGGCTTTTCAGTCAAAATTGTTTGAGCCAACGTGATAAAAAGGGCCCACATGTGTGAGTAGGCTATGTGTTTCAACCCTTTCGTAGGATCCGGTATCCGGCTCCGGATCCGGCAGGATCTTAAGCAGTGGATCCGGTATCCGGCAGGATCCTAAAAATCAGGATCCGGTGCATCTCTAATATATATATACACACATTACCCCTCCCTAACAGGCCAATTCTAAAGTGTACTGGCACTACAACGAGGAGGGATCCCAGGTAGGGGGGCTTATACAGTATATGTACAGTATATATACAGGGGTTGGACAATGAAACTGAAACAAGTTTTATTTTAGTGTGGGAAGTTTCATGGCTTGAGTGGACCAGCCAATCTTCATTAATTGCACATTGTGAAGGTTCAGTTAGCAGGGTAAGGTAAATTTTGCAATGCACACATTATGGGTGACAGAGTTATAAAAAAATAATAATTTCAAAAGAAATTCTTTGTGCGCATGTTGCTGGTGCCTCTTTGACCGAGACAGCAAGTCTTTGTGATGTATCAAGAGCCGCGGTATTCAAGGTAATGTCTGCATACGACCAAGAAGGATGAACCACATCCAACAGAATTAACTGAGGACACAAGAGGATGCTGCATGAAAGGGATGTTTGGGTGACAAGACGTGTATATTATTGACCCTGTGGAGCTCCCAGTTACAGTTGTGGTGGAAACAGTTGAGTTGAGGTGCACTTTTAATTCTACCATGATTTGGACAGCTGTGTATTTTTGGATACAGTCTGGGTTAGCACCCAAACATCCCTTTCAGAGAATTCAGACAGCTTTCTCTTGCCTCCACAGTTAATCTTGTTGGATGTAGTTCATCCTTCTTTGTGGTATGCAGACATTACCTTGGATACCGTGGCTCTTGATACAGTCAATCCTGTCGGTGCTTTGCTAGTTTAGATGTAAAATATGTGGAAGCGTTTTGTTACGAGCATGAATGATATGACAGCTCATTATGCCTCCCCCGTGCCATTCAGGTATATAACGACGCCAACATCCTGGAGAAGATTCTTCGGGAGAAGAGGAGGGAGCTGGGACCCATGCCAGACGACGATGACATACTTTCCCCAAAGCTAAAAATAAGTGAGTGACTCTCGCGCGCGCACACACACGCAGCCAATATGTCAAAGACAACAGATATTAATAATAATAAACCACATAAATAATTCATTGTTTGAACATTTTCATCGTCTTCTTGTGTTTCCTTATTTTGTACACTGTGCCTGGATGGAATAAATTTGATATGATGGAACACGTTCTATATTGGAATATGTTCTGTCTTCTGTTTTCTGGGCTTTTCATTTGCTTCAGTAACCGACATCAGTTTATTATGATTTATTTAGATCCATATAAATGGCAACTGTGTAACAGTTCCCCATTCACCATTGAAGTATACGCATTAGTTTCATATTATTCTGCCAAACTATCCTGTATCTGTAACTGTATCCTAGCAACTTAGTAGGTTGCCTATGGGGAAATTGCATTGCAACCAAGTAAGTTGTTAACTTAGTTAGCAATGACACTGTCGAGAAACACAACCCTGGCTAATCAAGGATATGCATGTGTTTACTGGCATATTAGGACTTACATCGTTTGAAGGTTAACATGGCTACTGTCAAACTCAACATGGTGCACTTGTCCTGTTTGCCATTGTAGCATTTGGAAAGTCATTTGTGTATTTTATTGTGAGTTCATTTGCTAAACATTGTATCCATTTTTTTTTTACTTTTGCATTTTATTATTGAAAATGACTTATCAGAGGTCCTATCACCTGTGTGTGAATTCTTGCCATTCAAAAATTTGGAGGACATACCGGTATTTTTTCAACCTATATAAAATGCATTTCTGCAATGCGGTGCAATGGAATGTCTAATACAAAAATGTCAATTTCCCAACTTTCTACAAAATGGAGATGCACTGTTTTGCAAATAAATTCTTCATGTATTCCAGTCATCTCACTGATGAAGGAAGTACCCACATTTAACCCCCTCCCCCTCCCTCTACACACTGTGCATCCCTTCTGCAACAGGGAAGAGTGGCATCTCCCCCAAGAAGTCCAAGTACCTGACGCCCCTGCAGCAGAAGCTCAACGAGCTGTACGAGGCGGTGAAGAACTACACGGACAAGCGGGGCCGGCGCCTCAGCACCATCTTCCTGCGGCTGCCGTCGCGCGCCGAGCTGCCCGACTACTACCTGGCCATCAAGAAGCCCGTGGACATGGAGAAGATCAAGAGCCACATGCTCTCCAACAAGTACCAGGACGTGGACGCGCTGGTGGAGGACCTGGTGCTCATGTTCAACAACGCCTGCACCTACAACGAGCCCGAGTCGCTCATCTACAAGGACGCCCTGGTGCTGCACAAGGTCAGGAGGATGGACGGGACACGGGCATGGGGCAGTCGGCTTTATTGAATGAACATGTATTAGGAATATTCATAGTCGTTATGGGAAACATTTGGTGGTTTTAGAGGCGTATAATTACTATATAGATTATTTTTTGTCCTGCAAGTTGCCTGTATAGCTATTAGTTCTGTTGTCACCCATCACTTTTTTCAAGTGTGTCCTTGCCATGCTTATTGATGTTTGGTATACACCTACTTCTAAGTAACCCTCTGGGACAAAGATTGAGCCCAACTGAGTTGAAGGGCATTAAATTGGGAGCTGTACTCCACCATTGCAGGTGCGGCTGGAGATGTGGCGTGACCCTGGAGGGGGGGGGGCGAGGACAGGGGATAGTTGTCTTGTAATTAAGTGATGTATAAAGTGCTACCAAGGGAACTGTCCTCCACCTCCCATCCACCAGGTGCTGCTGGAGACGCGGCGTGACCTGGAGGGGGGCGAGGACGCGCACGTGCCGGAGGTGGCGCGGCTGATCCAGGAGCTGGTGCGCAGCCTCTTCGTCTCCGTGCTGGGCCACCAGGACGACGAGGGCCGTTGCTATAGTGACTCGCTGGCCGAGATTCCCGCCGCCGACCCCGCCAACGCCGAGCGGCCCCCGCTCAACTTCGAGGTCATCCGGGCCAACGTGGACCACGGCCGCTACAAGAGGCTGGACGTCTTCCAGGACCACATGTTCGAGGTGCTGGAGAAGGCCCGACGCCTGCACAGGTGGGTACTGTATGCTTATGTTTATGTCTGCGTGGAGGGAATCCTGGCAAGTCCCCTGTTTCATGCTAAATTGACTGTACATAAAATACCACATTATGAAGAAAAAATGTTAAACTATAGCAGATATTTGAAGGGGGGAATATGTGAGCTTAACTTAGCAAAGTTGGTAATAGTCATAACATAATATAACATAATTCACAATTCATAAAAAAATACCATAATTCGTCTTCTCCACTGCACTAAAGCCTGCTTCTTTTAGTACCCTGGTTTTAACACGTTTTTCAATAAAGAAAGTTAGACGAGCGTATCTATATCATGATTATGATGTAGGTGGTACACAACTGTTAAACCTGAGATCAATGAATAAATCATTAAAAGCATCTCTCATACAAAATTTTCATTTTAACCCAGATTGGTTTTCAAGCAAATTACTCGGAAGCATCCATCAGATGTTTGAGATTTTTTTTTATCCATTTTTACAGATAAGTCCAACACACTTTAATAAGACAGAAAGCATTATACATAAAGCTTCTAGCTTCCTGATGGAGGCACTGTGAAGTTGGCTTCACTTTCAGTACTATCCTCCAGAAAAAGCTGAAGAGATATTGCAACAAATCTTGTGGTTTAATTCTAATATACAGAATGGAGGTAAAGTTATTTTCTTTAAACAACTGTTTATTAAAGGCATTATTAATTATTATTATTAAGACATTGTAAATGAGAAACATGAAATCCTCCCTTATAAACAGTTAAGAGGCAGCATCCCTACCCTCAAGGTGGAAACATAACATTAAAACTTGCAGTGACAATAATTTAGTGTATAGACCAAAAATAATGCAGAACAAATGGCTAAATCAAACAAAAATAAACAAGGACATATATCAGTTTTATTTACATACAGATAAATTGATTGAGTTCCCATACAACATTTTCAATAGCTGGGAAAAAATGATAGATTCTCCTCTCTTATGGAAGGAATTCTTCAATAATTTGTATGCAGCATCATTGGATATAAAAATAAGTTTTTTTCAATACAAATTATTTTTTAAATACTTGAACACCAAGAAAATGCTTCATATTTGGGGTATAGAGCCAAATCCATCTGTTTAGAAGAAGAAGAAACTGCAGAACACTTATTTTGTTATTGTCCTTCAAGTATTACATTTTGGTTTGAAATAGAACGTTGGCTGTTAAAATACGACATCAGTCTATGCTTAGATCTCCCTACAGTGCTCCTGGGCGATGTGGCAAATGAAAACCAGGCAATACAAAATATAATTATTTTGTTGGGTTAAGTATTTATACATAAAACGATGGATTTTAAAAAGTTGAAATTAAGAGTCTAAAAATTATGTCAGATATTATTGTAAAATAGAGTGTATGATGGCATATGAAACAGGTAAAACAATGTATGCAGATAGGTGGTCTAATATAAAACATGGAGAAGGATGGCCTTAGGTACCTTCTTTTTCTCTCTTTTTTTCCTTTCTGTTTACTTCGTAAATGTCTAAGGTATAATTTCTAAGCATATCAGCGCAAATGTAAGTTATAATTCCTTCCTGGGGCAGGGGTTGGGGGGGGGGGAATACGTAGTTTGAAGTGTTGGGGGACACGCAGATTGGCATTGTATTTTTTCTCCTGGCTTTATCCTTTTTTCTGTATCCTTTTATTACCCTTTATTGTATGTTACATTTTGCTTTTGTTTAAAGAAAAACAAAGAGAAATGTAAAAAAAAAAGAAAACAGCAAAACAATATAGGGCGGTTAGAAAGAAAAAAAAGAAAGAAAGGCCTTTTCTTTTTGTATTGAGACTCCTTCAAATTGTAGCCTGGCCCTTTTGTATCTAGGTCCAAACTATTATTTTCTTAATAGTTGCCCCGATTATTATTTGAAGAAATTGTGTATTTGCACCCACATCTTTGTCAAAGAGGAGGAATCAGTGGAGCTGCAGCTCTGCTCCATCAAAGTTACTTAGTGTGTTCATGATTTTCGTTATATTTATTTAGTTATTAAGTTATATCTTTAGTTATACTCTTCATTTGCATCAACGTCTGCAGGACGGACTCTGAGATCTTCGAGGACTCGGTGGAGCTGCAGCAGTTCCTCATCCGCATCCGAGACGAGCTGTGCAAGAACGGCGAGATCCTGATGTCGCCGGCCCTCAGCTACACGCACAAACACCTCCACAGCGACGTGGAGAAGGAGAAGAAGGAGAAACTCCCCAGGGAGATGGAGGAGGACAGGATGAAGCGAGAGGAGGAGAAGAAAGGTACTCTCCTCCTCCTTTACTTGTGCCTCTCTTCTTTGAATTGTTTTGTGCAGCGCAGTCAGGGAACAAAACAATCCATCTTTTTTTTCTCACAATCACTCTGTGAACAGAGTGGACTTTAAAGGGACACTGTGCAGGAAATGGTCAAAAAAGGTACTGCAACTATGCTGCTCATTGAAACTGGGCTGCCTATTGCCAAATTTGATCTTTACATGAAAGTTTACTAAGTAATAAACAAATATTTTCGGTAACACTTTATTTTAGGGATACATCTATTAGCACTAATACATACAATATTAATGCCTGTGTAAGTAACTTGTAAGGCATGTACTAAGCAAAATCAGACAGTTGTTAGACATTTATTCGCAAATGTCTTGTTCATGCACAATAAGGGATTTATTACCAATACAACCTTAGTAAGGACCTAGTAGACTTAGATTTCTATTTATGAGTAAGTGGTAAGGGGCAGAATACAATGTGTATAAGCTCCTGGTACACTGTGTGAACAAACCCTGAACAGTGTGAAAACAGATGTGGAATAAGGGTCCCTATTCTAAAGTGAGGCATTGCTCAGCCCACATGGCTTAGGGCCCCCACACTACCTAAGGCCCAACTCTACCCAGCCCCCCTTGGGAAGCAAAGTGTAAGTATTTATACAGTCCCACATCAGTCAAGTTAGAATTGTAGTTTCCACTTACTCCACTCGGTCATTCAAAGGGCAACAGGAAGCATTATATTGCCAGCATTGGACGTAAACGTCTCAATGACGGTGGGTTGGTGAGATTTTTTCATACACCAATTAGTTTTAATTGTAAAAACCCTACAATAAATGCAGAATATAACAATGAGTAATAGTTTGGAAGCGAAACGAAGCTATTCCTTTGTGATAAATAAGTTAATGTTTGAGAAACTTAGCTCCAAGAAGTGCAGTGCATGATGGGTACGCCCTTAGTCAGAAATGCAATGCATAACCAATGCAGCAATGATAATATTTCTGTTGTTACGTACATGGCAAATTGTTTGGATAGCATCTAAATTTCACGAGTGAGGGGAGGAGCTAAGGACGTAGGTAGACTCAGAGCCGGGTAGGTTGTCTGTAGGCCTAGATTGCGTACCCATCATGCACTGCACTTCTTGGAGCTAATGTTCTCAAACATTATATTAACTTAATTATCACAAAAGAATAGCTTGGTTTCGCTTTAAAACTATTATTCTAATGTTCTGCATTTATTTTGGGTTTTTACAATGAAAGCTCAGTGGTACATGAAAAAAATTACATCTCACCAACCCACCGTCATTGACAAGTGTACGTTCAATCCTTTATATATACTGGCTCCTGTTACTTTTTCTGTACTGATAAGAGCAAGAGATTGAAATATGTCTCCACTTATTAAGAAATAGTTATTTGATATACCCTTACCGCAGAGATACACCAGCGGCGATATGAGCGAGTCGAGCGACGGAAGTAATTGACTTTGTATTGAGTCGAGAGACAAAAGCGATTCTGGAGACTAGAGCGATTTGCGCGCCGAGCGCGACAATTTGAAGTTGAAATCTTTTCAACTTTTTATGACGCGGTTCGGCGACAAGCCGCGACAGCCAATGACTGTATAGAGGTCAGTAACCACAGCCAATGGGAATGCTTGAATGCTTTGCCTTCCGCCTGTACGGACATACTCTAGTCTCCTCAGTCTCTCGTATCGCTTGCTGCTACACTCTGTCGCTTGAGTCGCGTCGCCGCTGGTGTATCTCTGCAGTTACACTTTGCCGATCAGGGGGGCTAGGTAGTGTGGGCATAGATTGTGGGGGCCCTAGGTAATGAGGGGGACCTTGGTAGTGCGGGGGCCCTAAGCCATCTGGGCTGAGCAATGCATCACTTTAGAATAGGGACCCTTATTCCACCTCTGTTTTCACACTGTTCAGGGTTTGTTCACACAGTGTGTCGGGAGCTTATACACATTGTATTCTGCAACTTACTACTTACTAATAAATAGAAATATAGGCTTACTGGCCCTTACTAAGGGCATATTAGTAATAAACCCCTAATTGGGCATGAACAAGACATTTGTGAATACATGGTTAACAACTGTCTGATTTTGCTTAGTACATGTCTTACACATTACTTACACAGGCATTAATATTGTATGTATTAGTGCTAATAACAGATGTATCCCTAAAATAAAGTGTTACCATATTTTCTAGTATGGCCCAAGTAGAGTCAGCTAAAAATGGCTATTTTTGGAAATTCAAAATGGCGGACCATGGAGAAGATCCCCCTTTTCATGTATGAAAAGTGCAAATTTTCCAGTCATAATGAATACTTAGAATTTGATGCTGGTGGTAAGTATTCATATAAAAGGTAACATTAGTGAATGGGCAGCATGAATTCTGGAAATAAACTACTTAAAATCTCACACAGTGTCCCTTTAATGCATATGCTCTATGACGCTGAGTTTAATGTGCAGTTTCACATTTGTAATAAAGTGTGTGATGTAAAATCTCTGAATCTTCATGTACAGCAACTCATAGAACAGAAATCACTACCTACTGTCAGATGTGCAGGGTTTCCTCTTTGCTAAGCAGTGCTTGAGTCCTGACTTGAAGTCTTAAGTCCTAATTGTATTGCCATTTTCATTTTAAGTTCAGAGAAGATACGTTTTAGCCCATCACTGTTATTTCAACTCCTTTGTATCACCTCCTGTGTATTTTTGCCAATGAAGTTGACTTTGACTTGTTGGTGTGACAGAGGCTGAGAAGGGTGATGGGTGTCCTGGAGGGCCGTGGCAGGGTGTGCCGCGTACCTACAGCCAGGACTGCAGCTTCAAGGACCACATGTACCACGTGGGAGACTACGTCTACGTGGAGCCCGCCGAGCCCAACCTGCAGCCACACATCGTCTGCATCGAACGCCTGTGGCAGGACGACGCCGGTAAAGTCAAAATGATGTTTCTTACACAAATCAAAGCATACACAGCCAGAGAAGTGAGTTTCATGCTTTGCAATCATTAAACAAAGATAACATGGCCAAAGTTTTTTACTGAATAACAGTTTATAACTCTTTGTACTGTGTCTATCGCTGCGGCTAACTACTTTGTTGAATGTGCGCTTGTGGATTTGTATTTTATGAGCGTATGATGTTAATTTGCTGTAATGTGTGTTGTGTGTAGGGGAGAAATGGCTGTATGGCAGTTGGTTCTACAGGCCTAATGAAACCTTCCATCTGGCTACACGCAAGTTTCTGGAGAAGGAGGTCTTCAAGAGTGACTATTACAACAAAGTGCCTGTCAGCAAGATACTGGGCAAATGTGTGGTCATGTTTGTCAAGGTATAGTAACATACGATTTCACCTTTGACATCACTTGAATTAGATAAGCAGATACTGTACCTAGTAACCCTCTGTGCAACTGGTACTACCATTCTGTTGCAGAGGTGTGGAGAAGACAACCCAAAAGAAGCCTCTAATTTTCTGTTACAATTGTTTTACAAAACGTATATGTGTTTTTGTATTGGATGTTGTTGTTTTATGTGAATCTCTGCAGGAATACTTTAAGCTGCATCCGGAGGGCTTCAGGGCAGAGGATGTCTTTGTGTGCGAGTCCCGCTACTCAGCCAAGGCCAAGTCTTTCAAGAAGATCAAGATGTGGACCATGCCGCTGAGCTCTCTGAAGTTCATCCCTCGCGAGGTGCCGTTGCCAGTGGTGCGAGTTGCCTCCATATTCGCCCCCAAGACAGAGGAGAGGCCGCCTCCAGACATACCTGAGGACGACAAAGCAGTCCCACCCACCGTAGATAAGGTAAGACATAGCAACTGAAGGCCATACCGTGGCTCTAACAGTTGCGCACTGGGCTGCTACGCCGGCGACACGGGTTTGATTCCGAACCGGTTAATTTGCTGATCTCTCCCCACTCGTTTCCTGTCTCTCGCACTGTACTATCATAAATAAAGTCATAAAAGACCTAAGAAATATCTTTTAAAAAAGTCATTTGCTAAATGTAATGTAATGTAATTTTGCTGTTGCAGGAGAGAGAGGATGTGACGATGGAGATGGCCAGCGGTGAGCCTGGCTGCCAGTACTATGAGCAGCTGTCCTACAATGACATGTGGCTGAAAGTGGGAGACTGCGTCTACATCCGCTCTCATGGACTAGTGCGCCACCGAGTGGGCAGGTGAGGAATTGCATCATCTGAATACGCACATAACCTCAGGAATTTGGTGCGTGTGTGTTAATGTTCACACTACTGTCATATGCACTGATACCCTTCTGTAATATCAAACAATATCATAATTTCTCAAAAATTAAGTGAGGTAGGAAATTATTTTTTCAATCCTGTTCTGAAAGTCAGTGGGGTTACTACTAGAAAGCATATACGCACCATACAAAACACAATCCATATCCTTGGACCAAGTACTAGCTGAATGAATGGGCATTTTCATATTGTTTTTGTTGAAGGATCGAGAGGATGTGGGTTCGAGACGGATCTGCCTTCTTCTTTGGGCCGATCTTCATCCACCCAGAGGAGACGGAGCATGAGCCCACTAAGATGTTCTACAAGAAAGAGGTCTTCCTCAGCAACCTTGAAGAGTCCTGCCCAATGACATGCATTACCGGTAAGATCCCGCCTTAGTTACTGAGTATCAGTCTCACACCTTTTAAAGTTGCTGAAACGGCATCAAAATGCCATATCTCCACCTAGGTCTTGTCTTGAGAATGTGTCTTGCCCCCAAAAATCTGTAGTACTGTATACGAGAAGTAAAGTAGTAGTTACTTACGTAGCCTCCTACTGCAGCAGGGGTCGCCGGCGACCCTATTCACTTGCTGAAAATGCTTAACTATATAATAACGACATTGCTATGACATTACAGAGAGCCATAGTGATTCGCTAAGGGGTTAAGAGATACTTAATAAATTCAGAGAGAAATCTGTCAAGTTAAACTAATGCCAGGAAGACTTTTTTAAATAAATTGTTTGACTTTAAGAGTCGTTGCACTACTGTCTTCATTACTTTATTTTTCACTGTTTCTTCCTCATGTCTTCCTCATGTCAGGAAGAATAGCTAATGGGGATCCTAATAAACTAAACTAAACTAAATGTCTTTCTATCCATTTCTCTGTTTTTCTATTCTCTTTCTCCTCCTCTTCCTGTCCACTTGCAGGGAAGTGCACGGTGTCGTCGTTCAAGGACTACCTGTCGTGCCGGCCCACCGAGGTTCCAGAGGAGGACGTGCTGCTGTGCGAGAGCCGCTACATCGAGAGCGAGAAGCAGATGAAGAAGTTCAAGGGCCTGAAGCGCTTCTCCCTATCGGCCAAAGTGGTGGAGGACGAGATTTATTACTTTAGGTAGAGCAGCAGTTGGCCTGCAACTTTACTACAACCACTCTGGCTCCCATTCACCTCAGGAAGAAGATTGTGCGGCAGCATATGGGAATCCTAGACTTGTTTAGACACTTGTTTAATATGTGGACATAAATATGAAATGATGACAGGTGTTTTAAAAATTAATTAAATATTTAAGCAAATTGTATTATGAATAAAACCGAGTAGAACTGAGTGCGGGGCAGCTGTGGCCTACTGGTTAGAGAGTTGGTCTTTCAATCTAGGGGTTGCCGGTTCGAATCCCCCCTGACCTCTCCCTACATCTCCATCCATGGCTGAAGTACCCTTGAGCAAGGCACCTAACCCCACATTGCTCCAGAGACTGTAACCAATACCCTGATAAATAATAGTTGTAAGTCGCTTTGAATAAATGAAACCGTTAGGTAAGTGTAATGTAATGTAATGTAATATAATGTAATTTATCTGGGCAGAATTGAATTTGCCTGATTTATTGTTTACGTGTCATATGTGCTACCATTACTGTACTGTGAACTTCCAATTTGGGGCCTCTGTGTAGGAAACTGATAGTGCCTCAGAAGGAGCCGTCTCCGCTTCTGGACAAGAAGATCGAGGAGCTGGAGGCCAAGTTTGCGGACATGACGGACGAGGAGCTGGAGGAGCTGGGGGAGGACGACGGAGAAATGTCTGATATCCAGTCCATGCCCCAGCTGCAGACCTCCATAAACAGTGACCTGGACATGATGCCCTACACACCCCCTCAGGTCAGGACAGACCTTCACTATCAAAACAGAAAACAACAACAACAAACAAACAAAAAAAAAAACATTTCACAAGTTGGTTATAAAAACAACGACAGAAGTTTCTGATTTTGTGTTCACATCTTGTCTGGTTCAAAATTGGATGCAGTTACTCGCATTGCCATAATTGTCTGTCCGTCTCAATATATTATGTATGTTTGGCCTTTTTTTACAATCCTTTCACTAATTTTGCTACTCCACTGCTTGTTCCCTTTCTCCACCTTCACCTTCATCCATCCAATTTTTCCAAAACTTCCATCCCCCTCTCCTTGTCTCCTCATCTCCTCCGCCCTGTCACCCCAGTCCACTCCTAAATCCATCAAGGGCCTGTCTAAGAAGGAGGGCTCCAAGAGGAAGATCAACATGAGCGGCTACATCCTCTTCAGCAGTGAGATGCGCGCCGTCATCAAGGCCCAGCACCCGGACTTCTCCTTCGGGGAGCTCAGCCGCCTAGTGGGCACCGAGTGGAGAAGCCTGGAGGCCACCAAGAAGGCCGAGTACGAAGGTATAAAGCAGCTGTGATATGAGAGGCAGATGTTAAATTATATTGTATTATTATATTGTATTGCATTACATTATATTAAATTGTTATATTATGGGCACAGAGTGGAGCAAGCTGGAGGCCAAGAAGAGAGCAGAGTATGAAGGTAGGGTCAAGCAGCTGTGATATGAGAGCAGACATTATATTATATTATACAGTATTATATTATATTATATCAGGGTGCGATTTGTCTGAAAACCAGAAGAGGGGATGAGTTTCAGATTTTAAGCAAAATCAATGGAATTACATTGAACTGTGATTAAAATCATGTAGAAAAAGTGGCGATATCAAAACCAGAAGGGGGAACAATCCCCCCCTACAAATCGCACCCTGCATTATATGTTATATTATATTATGTCATATTATGGTAAATTCAGGTAAATTGGGCCACTTTGGGCCATTCACTCCCAAAAAAGTGGCCCACTTCACCTGAATTCACCATATAGTACTGTATTATGGCCACCAAATGGAGGAATGTGGATGCCATCAAGAAGGCCGAGTACAAAGATAGGGTTCAGCCAGAGAGAGGCAGACTTTATTACCCTGGGTCCGCCCAGGCTTCCTGTGGCGCTGCCATTTCATGACCAAATTTCACATTTCAAATCCACCTCCAATTTGAAATTCGAGGAGGCCGAGTATGAAGGTGGGTTCAGGCCGTTGTATGATGTGAGAGGCGGACTTTGTTAACATTTTTGGGGGTTATTTCACATAATTTTCGCAAAGCATGAAAGAGTTTCAGAGTCTTGAATGTGTGTGTGTGTGTGTGTGTGTGTGTGTGTGTGTGTGTGTGTGTGTGTGTGTGTGTGTGTGTGTGTGTGTGTGTGTGTGTGTGTGTGTATTATACATAGTAAAGGACTTCATTTTGATTTCCAGAATGTTGCGTATAAAATCTAAAATCGCTTGTTCACATTATCTGTGTGTATCTGTCCGTCTCTGTGTGTGTGCACATATGCTTCTCTTCGCGGGCACATCTCCCCCTCCCGCTTCCCCTCTCCCTTCACCCCAATCCCCCCCTGGTGAAGAGCGGGCAGCTAAGGTGGCGGAGCAGCAGGAGCGCGAGAGGGCCGCGCAACAGCAGAACTCCCCAAGAGCAGGTACCCCGGTCGGGGCGCTTATGGGGGTGGTGGCCCCTCCGGCCCCGCTGGGGATGCTTAACCACAGCATGACCCCTGCCGCAGGTAACCCCTCACAGACCTGGTGGATGAACCTTCTTTTGGGGGACACTTGACTTTACAGCTGGACTACTGAAGCTCAACTGCTAACATTTCGTCTCTGTGTGTGTGTTTCTGTCACCTCATGTAAAACTACTCACCTGTGACACCATCTTTTCATTTTGAATTGAAACGCTTGCTTGTTTGTTGACTCCTGCTTCCTCTTATAACCTCTTTAGAGCATTTCCTGTAAATGCGTTCCCCTTTTTAGCCAAAGCACCGAACTGTGTGTCTCTTCGTGGTGTCTTTTCTATTATTGATGTAAAAATCATGGAATCATTTTCTTTGTCCACACAAGTTTTCCTGTGATCTCTTCCACATTGCATGGATTTGTTAGATAGTAGCTGCATGATTCACTAATGCATGATCTCTTTTGTTGCTGCCTTTGTCTTTCTTTCTTACTTTCTTTCTTTTTCCTTTCTTTCTTTCTTTCTTTCTTTCTTTCTTTCTTTCTTTCTTTCTTTCTTTCTTTCTTTCTTTCTTTCTTTCTTTCTGTCTTTCTGTCTTTCTCCTTTCCTTCGTTCCTCCCACACCATTAAAACTAAAGGCATGATAGGCATGTATGGGCCACCCATGCTGCCCCACCCGGGGCCGAGCGGAATGGTTAGTATGGCCGGCAGGCCAATGCATCCTATGGGCATGCCCATGGTACCCCATCACTTCCCACCTCCTCCTCATCCTCCACCCCGTAGGCGCCGATTCCCCGGCATGCATTACCTGGGTAAGAATGGGCTTTCTTTTTTGTCTGTGTGCCACTGCCAGCCATTCCTACTGCAACAGTAGAGATGGGCAACCCGGATTTAGAGGTTACACAACCCAGTGCTGCATAGTCTAATTACCTGCCCAGTTCAAACAGGTGATTTCTAGGGGTGGTTATTGCCCACTACCTTGCGATACGATGCACATCGTGATACAGGGGTTATGATACGATAAGTATCGTGATACATGTGCATCCCGATGCGATGATGCGTACCTAACTACATTTTTTGTTCTTTTTTATTTATTTTTCTCCCACAAAACTTTAGACCTACTGTTCATGATGCGATTCACATCACGTATGCCCATTGCTGTGTAGCATTCAAAAGTCAATTCATTCTATTAAATGAAATGTTGACACTGACTTCTCCGATACGATATGTGTATCGTGAAGAGGCCTGTAACAATGTACTGCATTCCGATATCGATATTTTGAGCACACCCCTAGTGATTTCCCTAATCACCTTGCCTCTTCTTGACCTCTGATTGGCCACATGGCTGTGTAGCCCCCTAATGCACGCCGTACCATGTGGCACGCTGTAATAGTCATTGACAGGTTAGTTACCATAGTACGTACTACTCTACTATGACACAACACAGGGCCTTTAGTAATGTGCTACGACTCGGTCATTGCCATTCTGGTAACAACACATTTAAGACGCTGTGTTTTAAGGGGTTAGAGTTACTTAGGGCAATCACCCGGTTGAATTGGACAGGTAAAACCGTGTTATTTGCAAATATGTAGCCCTGGATTACAACCTCTGAATCCAGGCTGCCCATCACTGTGTGCAACAGCCACTCCTACACTCCACCCCAATCCCTCATCACATCCCTTGCAGTTGCTTCCTGTCTGCCTGACTAACTCACTGGAGGGGCTACCTGTGTCAAAGGCACAGGTGCTTCATGTTACTAACGTACAGTAACACCCTGGTCCGGCACGGCTTACTGTGACAATGACAGAAGGGCCGGTATCAATGTCTGTCACGTACTATGACACCCTAGCTTAAAGCAAAATTAAGAAGTTTGTCAACTTACAAATAATGTTTGCCAAATTCGTTCAAATGTTCATATAATTCTTACAGGGTAAAAACGGGTTACCTTGCTGCGCTTTATCAGTTACACCAGTAGTAATACCTACCAGTATCTCTATGCCACAGAATACGGCCTTATCACCCTTGAATCTGCTTTCAAGGGTGATAAAAAACAACTTAGTATTGCTTTAACTATCCCCTAAGACAAAATTACGTTTTGGATACACACAGATCTTTTGAAATCCTTCAACAGCTGGCTGGTAAATACGTTTGTAGAACAACACCGACAGTACACAGGTACCAAATGTACCAGTTACAGTATGTCAGAATCTATTCATATTTTATATCAATTTGTTTTAATATCAATCATGTACAGTATATTGCATCTTCAGTTTAAGAAAAACAAAATACAATGAATCTTGATAATGGTCTTAGAAAGGGCCTTAATGTGATAATGTGTGTATGACACTCTCCATAGGTAACATGAACGGCACCCCTGGTACTGGAAATCAGTATGGAGCTCAGGTAAGCTCACAGTACTCTATATCAGTGTAGAAGTAACCAATGACAGGTTTTTCGTTTAAAACATTCGTGTCGTGAAGAGGGACAAGATGCTAAGTAGCCAACCACGTGAGCTCATTTTTTGACCGACCGCAGTCTCCAACAATCAGAGGTTGAACAGTGAGCAGCCGGGGTCGCGCTGCCAGGGATTGTTTACAAACGGTAAACCCATGTATCGGAACTCTTTCTCTCTTTCTCTTCCAGATGGGGCATACAGGTCAAGGTCAGCAGGCTCCTCCCCCTTACCCAGGCCAGGGCCAGGGAGGCCAGCCCTCCGTGCAGCAGCCGACCACGCCCATCTTCGTGGCCCCGCCTCCCCGGCAGCAGCGGATCCTGCACTCCGAGGCCTACCTGAGGTACATCGAGGGGCTCAACGCCGAGTCCACCACCGTCAGCAAGTGGGACCAAGCACTCTCAGGTAATTGTGTTGCCAATATTCAGAATATTCCTACATTTTTGAGGGAAATGAGAAATTTACATTTGTGGACGAAGGAGTATCCAATGTAAATATAATTAATAATTGGATACTCCTTGGTGAAATACGCAAAAAATAGGCATTACGCTTCCTAGCAAGGTTAGGACTCTTCACTTTGAGAAACACCCAGTGACTGACATTAAGACATTTTATGAAATAAATGTTTGAACAAGAGTAAAAGAGAAACCTGCCCCCAGCCAATGCATGTGATGTGAGAATGTGTGTTTGGAGCCCCCTGCAGATGTCCATAAATACTGCGGGAGGATAAACACAGACAATCAGACAGACAAGGGGGTACATTCTAATATGCGGACTCCCGTCCTCTCTTGCTCCCTTGCATGCTTGTGGCCTTGTGGTGACGTAACAGACGACAGAAATGTATTTCGAAATCTTCTAATGCAATCGGTATGGTGAATGAAGAATACGCCACAAGCACAGACCGAGGACGGGAGTCTGCATATTGGAATCCACCGAAGGTCCATTCAATACCTGGGCCAATCCCCTCCTGGGGACCAAGTAATGAATTCCTGATTACAAATATGTGTGTCAGAACTGAAATGAAACAAAACAAAATAAAACAGCAGTGTGTATTATGCGACTTATTCAACTGCATTTAAATACGATCATTGGGAAGTGTCCTTACCTTTCGGTAAAGTGTACATTTTGTTCACAACTTGACATCTTGACAGATACATGTATGCTGTACAATATAAACACATTTGTCTTGTCCCGCAGCGCGTAAAAAGGACGTACGGTTGACTAAAGAGCAGGAGAGCCGTCTGCCGTCCCATTGGTTGAAGAGCAAGGGTGCCCACAACACCATGGCTGACGCCTTATGGAGGCTGCGAGACCTCATGCTCCGCGACTCCATCAACATTAGTCAGACGTATAACCTTCAGAACATCTAATAACCATTCCTGATCTCATGCCCCCCATCAGCAGAGGCGGAGGGGGGGTGGGGGGAGCATTGTAGTATTAATGTTGTAATACTGTAAGTTCAATTTGTCATTGTTTTTTCTTTGTTTGTTTTGTAAAGAATTGTCTCATTTAGTCGGTTGCCTTGGGCTAGCGTTCATGCTGTTTTTTGTATGCATTTTCAATGTTCTTGTATGCATTTGGAACTGTTGTTCTGTCATGGAAGACAAACATTTTCATAAAATGTTAAAGAAAAGCTGTGTTGACTTTTTTCTGTCCTTTGTTCATTTTGACATTCTACCGTACCTACATATTGGCAGGGCGGCTGCCAGGTTTAGTGAAAGAAAGTGAAAGCCCCATTGAGAAACTCCAACTCCCATTGTCATTGTGACACAGCACACAAGTGCACACTGCACACAGCGAAATTGCATGTATGCCTCACCCGTGCAAGGGGGCAGCCCTCAGTGGCGCCCAAAGGGAGCAGTGCGGAGGGACGGCACCATGCTCAGGGTACCTCAGTTATGGAGGATGGGGGAGAGCACTGGTTGATTACTCCCTCCACCAACCTGGCGGATCGGGAGTCGAACCGGCAATCTTTCTTTGGGCTACAAGTCTGACGCCGTAACCGCTTACCTATGACTGCCCTGAGCCCCCCCCCCCCCCCCCACCAACAATGCAAAATTTAAATTAGGACCCAATTCTGTGCCCCCTCTCTCCTTGGGCCCGATACAACTGACCCCTTTGCCCGCCCCCAACCCCCAAGCCTGTCAGCTTCCCTGGCTGCATACGGGCAAAGTTTATTTTAGAAAACCCATGGTTGGTACATTTCTATTGGATACATAATATGTAATTGTTTGTGAGACTGGAGAAGGCAGCAGAAATCAGCTGCCTGCTGCATCTAGCCCTCTTTTCTAGACAGCTTCACACACTCGCTCTGAGAATGCGCGAAGAGTTGAGGTCCCTTTTGCGCATGCCTCAAATCGTGACCGCGTAGTTGTTTGAGACATTTGAAAGCTGGGCAAACTCTTGCGCTGTCATCGCTAGCCGGTTAGTTCATTGAATTGGAAAGCTGGGTAAGGCCTACGTAATTGATTTTAAATACAAATTTAAGCTGTATATCTTAACAAGTTGTTTCTGCTTCAGATGCACAATGTTATGTTGTCCAACGATTGCATTATGAATTTACCGTAACTTGATGATCACCCTCGCTTTATAGCAAAGCCGCTGTTGAAGCAGAATTAGCGACCAGCAAGCTAACTTTAGCAGGATTATGTACTTCGCCTTGTAAGGTTCTTTATGTAAAATAACCTGAATAAACGTAATGGGCAGAAGTAATGTTTCACAGCAAGATTCAAACATCACCGTCAAACTGCATTGTCCGTTAAACGGTGCCAGATGCCAGTAGCATGTTTGACTGCGATGGACCCATCCCACATGATTCGTCAACGCAAACAAGTTTATGAAGGGCTAACGCAGCCAGTTAGCTTTTTTGCAAATGAGATTTCTATGGCCCTGTTCAGTTTTCAATCTTCAGCATATCCCATCTCATAGCTGTGATTTAGTGTAGAGTAGCAAGTAAACCTGCTTGAATGCATATGTTAAACAAATCTTAAAGATTTCTAGATTATACATGTCAGAGGGCTAGCCATCTGCTGTTATATGCTATACACTGGTTAGCTAATATTAGCTACCGTATTTCTGCACGCCCATGCTCGTGAACCGTTGTACGTGAGTGGTATCGGACAGCTAGCCACACGAATAGCCTCATTAAATGCTACTTTTAAATGTCAAGTTGTACAGTTGAGATATACCAGCAATGGCAAAGGCGTGGTTTCGCTACTGTACACAAGTCAGTCCGATAAACTAAAGTTGATCCGATGGAGAGGTGTTGATGGAGTAACATTGCTTGCTAGTTCGAACAGAAACTTAATTTAGGCCAGCTAACTTGGGACAAGTATCCAAACATCATCCCTATTTCAAAAAGTAACATTTGGTTACAGATGTCATTTAATGCGTGTGTTTGAAGGCATGTTCGACAGTCTTGGTTTATTGGTGATTCATAGGCTAATGTTTCAGAGGTAAACTAGGCCTACATGAAGCAGAGTAGTTCTAGCGGGTGAATTTGGCATATGACAGTAAACCAGAGGGGAGGCAGCCGGTGCTTGTTATGATTATCCATACCGCGTTTGGTTTGTTGACAGTTTTTGTGTCTGGATGTTCCACCCCATGGTGTGTGTTTAGCTTATCGGAACTGATAATTGATATGATATTTTACACACAGGGCACCATGGAACTCAATGAAGGGAATCTCGGCACCCTGACTGATTTCCTGAGAAAGACGCTGGACCCAGATCCTGCTGTCAGGCGGCCAGGTATCTCCACCCAAAAGCACTTGTGTGGCCCACTTTTAAAAACATCCAGTTAGAGTTTGGGGGTAGTTATTTGCGATTATGATTACTAATTTCTGCTTTAATTTCATCAGCTGAGAAGTTTTTGGAATCCGTGGAGGGAAACCAGAACTATCCCATACTTCTACTCACATTGCTGGAAAAGTCCCAGGACAATGTCATCCGTGTGTGTTCAGCGGTCACATTCAAAAATTACATAAAGAGGAATTGGCGGATAGTGAGTATACATGTACTTCTTACTTCTCTATTGATGGATTAAATTGCACATTGGTGCGCTGTAATCCCCCTGTGTATGATTTGTACAATCTCTATCCATTGCCTTGATTCTCACCAAGTTGCTTGAATATTATTTTTTCCCCAACTAGATCGAAGATGAACCTAACAAAATATCTGAATCCGACCGGACAGCCATTAAAGCAAACATCGTAACTTTGATGCTCAGTAGTCCTGAGCAGATTCAGAAACAGGTAAGCTCAAACTGCACAGTGCACACATCTGAAATTTGCTGCTGATTTACTTTGTTTTAGTTTGTTCATTGTGGTATAGGTAACCTGACATGACACCAACCCCGCCGACATTTTTGTAATTATTGGTGTTGCTGGTGCCATGCCGCCTGTTGATATTTGTGTAACTGGTATTGTCTAATGGGGTCTCTGTTTTGCAGCTGAGTGATGCCATCAGCATAATCGGCAGAGAGGACTTTCCTCAGAAATGGCCAGACCTGCTGACTGAGATGGTGAACCGCTTCCAGAGCGGAGACTTCCACATCATCAACGGCATTCTCCGAACCGCACACTCACTTTTCAAGAGGTGGGATATTTTTTCCCCCTACTTAACTTGTTGTTTAATCTGACCTGGATGAATGAATATCTTTACAGACGCGATAAGGAACTATGTTGAGGGACATGCACACAAACACAATGTGAGAACACATGTAACTTATGATACTATTGTTTCCACAGATATCGCCATGAATTTAAGTCCAATGAGCTCTGGACCGAGATCAAACTCGTACTGGACACGTTTGCACAGCCGTTGACAGAGCTTTTCAAGGTACATCTATTTCCTCAGGCTACTTAGGGAGTGGGCCTCTGCACAATTATATTGACTGACGTATCATGAGGCCAGCTTGTGTAGGCAGTCATGATTGACCTCAAATGTGTGAATATTTCTGGTGGACGGTGGACTAATTTTGTCTCGTTTCTGTTCAAGGCTACAATTGAACTTTGTCAGACTCACGCCACAGACGTCAACGCCCTGAAGGTCCTCTTCTCCTCCCTCACCCTAATCTCCAAACTTTTCTACAGTCTCAATTTCCAGGTAAGTTACAGTACTTTCCATTCTGCGTTTAAGATAACTACAGCTCATAAGATGGTGTATAATGCTAATAGATGTTAAAAACTGATGCTGATGATAAGTGTTCTGTCATTTGTTCGTGTACCCTGTAATCTTTAGTCTTTGGTTGTTCTTAAAATATAGAATTCATTTTAAAATACTTCTCCACACCTTCAAGGCTATCCACAATCTTGCCCCCCCTTATCTTTCTAATCTTATTCACATTGCTGTTCCCTCCCGCCCCCTCCGTTCCTCTTCCTCCATTCTCCTCTCTGTCCCCTCTGCCTGTCTTAATACCATGGGGAATAGAGCTTTTAGCTGCTCTGCTCCTCAGCTGTGGAATGCCCTTCCCCCTGACATCCGCAATATTGACTCTCTGCCCCTTTTCAAATCCAGGCTAAAAACCCATCTGTTTCAAATAGCCTATTCTTTATGATTCTTAAACTCTGTTTTATTTTATTTTATTTTCATATTTAAAAAAAAAAAAAAATTGTATTCATTTATTTATTTTTGTTTAAAATTCTGTTTATGTGTCTTGTTTTATTTTTGTTTCTGTCTGTACAGTGTCCTTGAGAGTTTTGAAAGGCGCTTTCAAATAAAATGCATTATTATTATTATTTTATTAAAAGGATCTGCCGGAGTTCTTTGAAGACAACATGGAGACGTGGATGTCTAATTTCCATAACCTGCTGACTTTGGATAACAAGCTTCTTCAGACAGATGTGAGTACACCGTGCTGAGGTTGTAGCCTAGTAAACTCGCCCCTCCGGCCAGCGGGCAAAGTGATTTTTGCCTGCGAATGGGTCTAGCCTTGGACAATGCCCTGAAACTGACTGCCCAATCGCAACACACCAGATTTGATTTGTTTTGAATCTTTGGATGCAACTTGGACAGGGTTTTTAGGGAGTGACGACAAAGCGTTGTCTAATAGGCACAGGCACAGTTTGAAAAACAACGGGTTGTTCTCATCATCAATCTTCCAATGTCTCATTGATCGGACCCAAACTAAATATTCACATAAATCTCACATTTAGTCTGGCTTGTCCGGCTTCTGAGGTTTGACATTTAAGAAAAGATATATTGTGCAGACTGTATGTAGTGGACACGTCTTGGTCTTTCATTTCTCGCCATACATGCACGTTGTATCCCTGAGTTTAATACAACATGACCTAAGCATCACCAATAAGCAAAGTAATTAATATATTTTTTATTCCCGAACTAGATAAAGGTGTCAAGCAGCATGTACACAAGTAGGACTGGGTACCGAAATTCGGTTCCTTGATGGAGCCGAAAGAAAGGCTAAGGTTCTACTTGGCATCGAAACGTGCCTTGTCTGTCGGTTCCGCGTTTCGGTTCCCAGATATTCATCACGTCAGTTATCATTTCACATTTAAAACCCTGGAACTTTGTCAAAACGGCAGTCGCATATTTATCGTAAAAATTGGCAACATTAATTGTGATCACATTCGGGCTTGCAGAGACTGCTGGCAGGCTACAACCCCCTTTTAAACAGTTGGTCAAATCATCTGTGGATACTGTTACGAGAGAAACTACCATCAGTCTTTAATTTGTGTAGGCTTACCGAGAAGAGAAGAGTAGCCTATAGTTCTAGTTCTGTCTGGGGCTGATGCAAAACTTCATGCTGGTTCAGTTTGTGATGAGGTAAATTCGCACGATTGACTGAGCGTTTACCATGAACATCGTTTGAACTGACGCTGCGATGCAAAGAGAAGGCACACCCACGCCTTCGGTCCGAAGCTTGAGAATGAGAGCTCGTATTTTCAAGGAACTTGAATTCTTGGTGGTATCTGGTATAAAATGTACTGGCAGGTAGTTTCATAAGCAAGACCCTCTAGCTCAGGGTTTCCCAAACTGTGGTGCGTGCACCCCTGGGGGTGCGCGGCCTGCCATAAGGGGGTGCGCGAGCTAAATAGAGCAATGGTGGATATGTGAGTTTTCATTCAGCATTAATGAACATTAAGTAGTTGTATGGTGAATTGTATGCTGGAAGGGTCCATCTGAAGTGTAGTTTAACTCCTAGACTATTCAGACTATTGGAAAAGAGGATTCCCCAAATCAACTGGGCATAATGTGCAGTGAATCTTTCTTCTGTGGCCATTAGCACACCAAAATCTTTGCTTAGGGGGTGCGCGAACCACACTGAAATGTACAAGGGGGTGCGCAGGGGAAAAAGTTTGGGAACCGCTGCTCTAGCTGATGCAGAGCCCTATACGGCTGTGGGCTCCTGGAATAAGAGTGGGTGTGGCAGGCTCGTCAGGGTAACGACAGCCGTGGGTTTTGTCTTGCTATAGTTATACATACTACTACTGCCATAAGTGTAAATGGACAAAGCCATATGAAATGTGAAAAGTTACAGCTGTTTTACAATTACATTGTAGCAGGGCGAATTGTTGCACCTGACTTTCTTGCCGTGTCCCTCTCGGGCCGTGAAGGGGAGCGAATAGCATAGAGCAGATATTGGAGGAGAATGAAAAATATTTCACGTCACCTCAAGGCCTATTACTGACTCTTGTTCTAGCTGCCAGTTCTGTGAGGCAGAGATTCAGACTGCGTAGCAGATTATTCTGATTTCTCACGTAGCTTCCCATCGCTGGGAGAACATCTTTCACCAGAGACAAAGACGTGCAGCACGAAATGGGTTGGATTTAGAATGTAGATCATAGTTCTTGATTTAAAACAACTTTTAAACTTCCCGTGGACTTCAACTGGATAATGAGGGAGGCTCGGTGGTTTGTTATGATTTTTTAAAATGTCGTCATCCCGAGTGTTTATAAAATAGAAACCGAAAATTGCACCGTCAGGAACCGGCATCGAAATGAAGGTTCTGGAACTGGAACCGAAACCGAAAAATTCTGATCGGTACTCAGCCCTATACACAAGCGCACACACATTGCACTAAATCATGTATCATTTGTTTACTCGGTCATCTGCATGCATGAATGCATTCGGTAATAGGTATAGTGAAAGAACATTGTAATTCTAATCGCTCAATGTCTTGCACGTACAATGGTGCCCTATATCTGATGTGTTGCTGTGTATCTCTGCTTCCAGGATGAGGAGGAAGCTGGCCTCCTGGAGCTCCTGAAGTCTCAGATCTGTG
The DNA here is from genome assembly GCF_034702125.1 of Engraulis encrasicolus. Taxonomy (NCBI): domain Eukaryota; kingdom Metazoa; phylum Chordata; class Actinopteri; order Clupeiformes; family Engraulidae; genus Engraulis; species Engraulis encrasicolus. The sequence goes on along the minus strand of NC_085870.1, from coordinate 43,332,072 downwards.
ACAACGCTGCTCTCTACGCCCAGAAGTACGACGAGGAGTTCCAGCCTTACCTGCCCCGCTTCGTCACGGCCATCTGGAACCTTCTGGTCACCACAGGACAGGAGGTCAAGTACGATCTGGTGAGCAAAAGCATCTCTTTTTTTAATATTTATTATCTTTTTGCCACTGGATATAGTCTGTATTTCAAATAATGGCCCTGATGAAGGCCAGACGGCTGAAACCGGTCAGCGTTTTTAAGTTTGTTAACCCCAATGTTAAATAAAGGGTTTTTAATATAACTACAGCCTTGACTTAAAGGAGAGTGCTTTGGATTCAGTCATCTTTCTAATATTTTGCAACAATTTTACTTTGTGGAAAGGCATGAACTGTGTTTCTCCCCCTATTAATCTGACATGGGGTTTGTCTTCCACGCAGCTTGTGAGCAATGCCATTCAGTTCCTGGCGTCAGTGTGCGAGCGGCCGCACTACAAGCATCTGTTTGAAGATCAGAACACACTCACGAGCATCTGTGAGAAGGTCATCCTCCCTAACATGGAGTTCAGAAGTGAGTTGAACAGGCGTTTTCATTTTTTATTTCTTTATTTTCTGTCTATAACTAAAATGACAATGAAACTTTGTAAGGAAGTGTTTAAGTTGGCAAGCTCCCCTAATGAGACTCTTCTCTTCTCTTGCAGGTGCTGATGAAGAGACCTTTGAAGATAACTCTGAGGAATACATCAGACGAGACCTCGAGGGCTCAGGTAATTAAAAGACCACCAGGGTTCCCACACGTCCTGGAAAACCTGGAAAACCTGGAAATTTAGAGATGTGTTTTCAAGTCCTTGAAAGTCCTGGAAATTCACCAAATGTCCTGGAAAAAAATATTTGTCCTGGATTTTTTTCCCTTCAACTTTTTCCCGATTTTGTTTGTGGTATAATTTTTTACTCTTCTCCGAGTCTAGACATGACGATTCAATTTATATCCACCTATTGAATACATTATTGTCCACACACACACACACACACACACACACACACACACACACACACACACACACACACACACACACACACACACACACACACACACAGTTTGGTCAAGTTGCCATTTTTGATTGCACTTATATGTAACCGAGTGGATATTTCGTTTAATTACTCAGGATAATAATTAACACCCTGTGGTTTATAGTTGCACGACTACGCCACTGGGGGACTTCCACCCCAGAATATATTTGATCACAACTAGTAAAGGCAACACAGGTTCGTTGTACACTACCCAGAAACGAGGATCCCAAATGATTATTATTTTCTTTATTACTTTCAATTACAGGTGTTAATAAATAAAATGTGCAAACGACAAATTCAACACTCATCCACGCTCACGCACTCACACGCACACCAAGGCCACACAGCACACTAGCCACAAAGGTGAGGTTACAGGAGATGATAGGCCAAATTCCCCGCCCACAAATACCATCAATAGAATAAAAGGAAAATAAATCACAGCAAATCAGTAACGTAAATAAACATGCAAATAAATCCACAGGTAATCAAACATCACGAGACACAAATAAGAAACATGCAAAACACTGCAACCGAAAATTAAAAAGGAAATTTCCACTCATGAGTGGCATTTAAGAGTAGGACAAGGCCACGAAATCCTGTTTGCCAACAAAACGGGCAGCTAGTGCATCTACGAGTGACCACAAGTAGCTGCGCTCCTGCACAGTGTCTTCAGTGCGCCTCGCACACAACATCAAAGACAGACAGAGTTCAAGTCTAATAATAAGGACTTCTCCCCAAACAAAACGACAGCTGGGCGGGGGCGTAGGGCACGTCACACCGAGTCCTTGCCCTGGAGGCCGCTGGCGAGAACCACAAATGCAGAAACACTCCAGTCATTAACTTGCACGGGAACAGAATACACTTCACTGAAGGTGCGTGTCAAGAATACCCACCGTAATGCACTTTGTGCGGTCGTACCCAACTGCTTCAGAGGGGTCACCAAGCCACCCAGGTTGTCCCACGACCAGGTTATCTGACTAAAAGCACAAAGTGGGTCAGGCACCAGCCATAACAGAATATAGAAACCAATTACGCGTGGGTGTTGCCGCAACTTACCCTAGGCAGAAATGTAGCGCCGCTTCGCACAGCTTATGTGCGCGCTATACATCAATGCCCGTTTAACGGCGGGTCAATATACGATGCTCTAACGCGGCCCCCAGCAAACAACACGGCGTGCCCTCGCCAAAGGTCTGGTCGGAGCGGAAGACGTCAGCCCCGAAGGAACTGGCGTCTCCCCCTTTATAGCCTTCTGCCCGCCTCCCAGCTGTCAGTCAAACCGAACACGGTTCCCAAGCAGGTGCGCCCTGCTACATATACACAGTCATATTCTTTGACTCAGTGTTACCAAAAGTCGCTAGAAGTCGCTAGTTGGCTTGCTGAAAAGTCGCTAGCTGATATCATGGCGTTATATATCTCTCGAAAACCTGCTTACGGTCATAATAGGCCTACAAATAGGCAGTGCTAGCACTTCCTTACAAAAAAATGTACTGCTATCTTTTTTGGAGATCAGAGCTTTCAGTCTCACTAGCCACTTTGAAAGCTAGTTTGATCTTTGGTGTGATAAATCACAGTAGTCGCATCAATTGTTTGTATGCAAGAATATTCCAGAGAAAAAGAAACTGGCAACAAAACTGGCTTGCAGAATGACAGAAACCACTGGCCACAATGGTTGGTGAGCAAAAAAAGTGAAAGTCAAGTCTTGTGGAGAATGCATTTAAATCCAAGTACTCTAATTTTTGCGATAAGCGAGAGACTATTAAGGTATTAATTTGATAATGTGACATTAATGTGAGTTTACATTGCACTTTCATTTAATTCCGAATAAACGTTTTGTGGATCAGAAAGCATTTCAGTTGAACAGAGGATGCACGTGCTGGGCTTGCGAAATTTGACATAGGGGTGTGGTCGCCAAGCTCCAGCAGATTCCTACTAGCGGGACAGCTGGTGATCTTCAACCGCAACCCAGGTCAATACCTTTGGAGAAAGAACATAGAATGGATAAGAACGCTTATTCGCAGGAAATTGCATTGGCCACGGTGTAGTACGGGGGCGTAGCCCAGGGACACCATGCGCAGTGGATGCAAGGCCATGATCGATAAAAATTGTGACACTGGAAACTCCGCAATTTGAATTGCATTGTGGGTGCGAGGAGCTGCTGCTAGTTCCGGCCCGGTCAAAATAGGATGTCCTGTCGTCAATGTTCAGTTTGTGGTTAAATTACAGCTGTCATTCAGCCTTAATTACAGCTGACACAAATTCACTATGTCCTATGACCTGTTCCACACTCCAGCCCTGGCGGTAGTGGCTTTGCATTTTACCTTGCCGCCAGTACTAAGCAAATAACGTACATTGGATAAGAAGTATCACTCAATGGAAAATGCATTGGGTTAGGTGTAGTCCGAGGACATTGCTTAAAGACACTGTGCTCATGGTCAGTGGGTGCAACGCCATAATGGATAAAATCTGAACTCTGTAACTTTGCAAAATTGGTCAAGAGAGGAGATCCAGTTGTCAGTGTTTAATGTAATCCCTCCTATCACTAGTCTCCTTAGTACTAACTGCAGAAGAAGAAAGTGACTCCCCTTGCGGCCATGCCATACTATGCTCTTATGACGTCTTTGGACGTACCCTCTTCCCTAACACACTGTACTCATTCATTACAACTCATTTCAACCTTAAAGTCACATTGTCTCTAAAATGCATTGTGTGTCGCTGTGTATGTCCAAATTGTGGGTCCGACGGATGAAATATCCGTCCTGAATTATCCAAAAATAGTCCTGGAAATGTCCTGGAAATGTCCTGGAAAAAGATTTTTGAAAAAGAGTGGGAACCCTGACCACCCATTTGTCTTCTCAGCACTGATGGTGCAGATAATGCCCCTTATTACTGTCCCTTATTACGGTAAGCCATGTGGCTGCAAGCCATGTGTTTAGTTTTGTCAGCAAAGCTTTTTTGTTTCCAATGCTGATATTTACATGCGCTTAGCCAATTTGTGAAGGAACACTTGCGTGCGGCATCGGAGCATGCCTTATGAAGTGCTGACATGTTTAAAAGTTAAATTAGTCTGTGCTGAGGTAATACATTTAAAACTGGTATGATGGTCTGTGCTGGATTTGCTGATGAGAGAGCTCTGCATAGCAGGGATCAAAGCTTTAACAACCTCGTGGTACTAGAGATAAGATTCTAATAATATACAGTATTGTGCAAAATTGAATGGCCTTTTTTGCAGACACTGACATTCATGGAGGCATCAGGAAAATAATGAGAGTTGTCTTTGCAATCAATTGCAATTGACGGCAACCATCACTGCTGCTCCTTTAATTCCCCGTCACTGACATTCGTGTATTCATTCCTCTGTTGGACAGACATCGACACGAGGCGAAGGGCGGCGTGTGACCTGGTGCGGGGCCTGTGTAAGTTCTTCGAGGGCCCCGTGACGGCCATCTTCTCTGGCTACGTGAACACCATGCTGTCAGAACACGCCAAGAACCCCGGCGCCAACTGGAAACACAAGGACGCCGCCATCTACCTGGTCACCTCACTGGCCTCCAAGGCCCAGACACAGAAGGTACTTATTTGTCTGTTAAAGAAAATGAGGAATCCAGGCTCTTCTATTAGATGATTTACATCTTAATTTAACCTGGTTTACTCCTGAACCAGCTTTGTAGTATAGGCCCCTGCATTCATTGTTGAATGTTGGTGTTGTATGTGTGGTCTGGAAATGTGCTTGTGTTTCTAATGCGCTGTTGTGTCTGTTTTGTGCCTGTAGCACGGAATTACACAAGCCAATGAGTTGGTGAACCTGACCGAGTTCTTCTGCAACCACATTCTTCCGGACCTGAAATCTGCAAATGGTAAGTCGTGTAGTTTTTCAGTCGCTACCCCCCCAATTATTACACTCTCTGTGTGAGTGGGTAACACATTTTATTTATTTCATTTCTGCAGTGAATGAATTCCCTGTGCTAAAAGCTGACGCCATCAAGTATGTTATGATCTTCAGAAGTCAGGTGAGTTGCCATATTTCCTCATGCAAAAAATGGTTATCAAAACGGCAATGAATGAGCTTCTTTTTCTTTTTTTCGCCCCAGTCGGCTAACCTTGTGTTCTGGTGTTCTTCTAAGTTGTATAAATGGTTATATTCTACCGGTCTCTTCACCTCCTCAAGGAGGATAGATGATATGTTATTCACTCTCCTCCACCTCCTCCAGCTCCCCAAGGAGCAGCTGCTGCAGGCCATCCCCCTCCTGGTGGCCCACCTGCAGGCAGAGAGCGTGGTGGAGCACACCTACGCAGCACACGCCCTGGAGAGGCTCTTCACCATGAGGGGGCCCAACAACTCAACACTGTGAGTCAAGATTGCTGAGTGTTTACCTGTGAACAACGGGCGGGGTATTCACCGAAGCTGGTTCCATAGTAAAACAGGTTGAGAACCTTGAGGTTCCGGTAAATCGGCTACTAAAGCCTGGAGCCTTCATTTTCTTAGCTAAATCACACATGTGAGCTATCTATTAGCGGGTTTACCACTTCCTGTATTTTAACGTAGCCAGGCTTATCCCATAATGCGTACCTCCGGGACATTTGAATTGCGTACCTCCGGGACATTCAAATAATAACCGATTCCAAATTGTTTGCTGCAAGTTGGCGCCCCCTGTGTGAACATTGCACTGTTTGTGCTGCCTGTCATGCTAGCCAAATATGGGGTGCTGTGGGGGTAATTTCTAAACCTTTCATGTTAAACAATTTGCACACCGCAGAAATGTGACGTCACGTTATAAACCATCCGACAACAAGCCCACAAGGGTTGCCATCAAAACTATATGCATGATTCACACATTATTGGCATGGGAACATTACAAAACACCTTTATAAGCAGCCTTTCACTTACCTCTCGTTGGTATGCGCTGATCTGCGAAGAGTCAATGGCCGATATTCCCTTATATGAAGGAATCGTCTTCTCTAAAACAGTCACTATTTGTTACCCGGATGTACCTGCTGACGTCCACATTGCCATAGTTTGCAGAGGGAAAAAAATGTTGGGTTGCATACTGAACCAAATTTTCAATTCGCAAACGCTCAGACGGGCACCGTTCTCTATCGACCTGAAAGAGCTTATATTGTTTTTGTGTTTGGTGTTGCAGCATCTCCCCTGCAGAAATGTCTCCCTTCACGGAACAGCTGCTCAGCAACCTCTTCAAAGCCCTCAGCATTCCCGGCTCATCGGAGAACGAGTACATCATGAAGGGTACTTTTTTTTAGATTGGAGATATGGGTGCTTAAAATACAATATGGTAGTTCCAATTGAACCAAAGATTGTATGCATGTTTTGGTTATAGTTGAAAGTAATTTTTTGTTGTTGCATTTCTTCTGCAGCAATCATGCGCAGCTTCTCCTTGCTGCAGGAAGCCATTGTTCCTTACGTCCCCACTCTGATTGGACAACTCACACACAAGCTCCTTCTCGTCAGCAAGGTATGTTGAACCACATTGGTGCCATCTCAATGCCTAGTGTTCTAGCCTTGCTAGGACGTGAAGCGCCTGGTGATTGGATACCCCGTGGAGTTCATCAAAGAGTATCCAATCACCAGGCGCTTCACGTCCTAGCAAGGCTAGAACACTGGGCATTGAGAAAAAGCCATTGGTTGACGTACAAGGAAGATAGAGATGCACACTCACTGTTGTTGCACGTACCTGCAGGTGAAGGTAGGTTTCTTTCTGTAGATGCTAAGTGTGTGTGTGTGTGTGTGTGTGTGTGTGTGTGTGTGTGTGTGTGTGTGTGTGTACACTTTTTGTCCTCCAGAATCCCAGCAAGCCCCACTTCAACCACTACCTGTTTGAGTCCCTCTGCCTGTCCATCAGGATCACCTGCAAGGCCAACCCCACCACCGTCAGCAGCTTTGAGGAAGCCCTCTTCCCCGTCTTCACTGAGATACTGCAGAGTGACGTACAAGGTGATGACGGGGACATTTCACAATGTCTGTGGCTGACCATGTGTTTTATGTGTTATGTGCTATATTTTACCATGGTAGTAGCACTGAGCCCTGCCCTGCCCTGCTCGGGCCAAGAAAGAAAATATGATGAGTCCTTTTGAGGTTGCTTTCCGTTTCTAGTGTCCTCTCAACATGGACACAATATTTAGTTGGTGTTTATGTACCCGCCCATTTATCCTCCATGGTACAAAAAGCGTTTCCTTTTCTACGCAAAACAAATAATGATGTGAATATAAAAATCTCTGCTCTGTTGGATAGTGTTGTCATTTTAAAAAATATTTTTGGGAGCTTTTTTGCCTTTATTTGACAGGATAGTGAAGGTTATGACAGGAAGTGAATGGGGAGAGAGAGACGGGGAAGGATCGGTAAAGGACCTGGGCCGGGAATCGAACCCGGGTCGGCCGCACAGCAAACGAGTGCCCTACCATTTGTGCCACGATAGGGCCGGATGGTGTTGTCCTAACACTGCCTTTTCATACTCTTTCTCCAGAGTTTGTGCCATACGTGTTCCAGGTGATGTCTCTGCTGCTGGAGATCCACACCAGCTCCATCCCCTCCTCCTACATGGCCCTGTTTCCCCACCTGCTGCAGCCCACGCTGTGGGAGCGCACCGGCAACATCCCGCCTCTGGTGCGCCTGCTGCAGGCCTACCTGGAGAAGGGAGGCGCCAGCATCGCCAGCAACGCCGCCGACAAGATCGTAAGTCAGGGCTTTGAAGTGGCTGGTTTGGAAATGTTACGATTTTGTGATTGATTTCAGGTGATTTGCAATGGAAAATCTGGAAAAACATTTTATTGATTGATTAATTAATTTTTATTTTTTATTTGTTTTTTTCCACAAAATGTTTTTATTTGATTTTTTTAAGCAACTGGTTAGCTCAGAGTAGAAAGAGGGGAGGGATAGGGGAGACGTGACACAATAGACACGTGACTAGGAATCTAGGAATCAAGCATTTCCTTTAGTCAATAAGTCTGTTCCATGAGTCATGTTGACAGTTCCGCATAAAAAATGTCTTTAAAAAAAAAGAAGAAGAGGATCCAGGATCACATTGACAAGTCATGGGAAGGCTTTCAGTTAGTTGCTGCCATTCTTATCACAGAGATGTTTAATTTAAACAATTTTAAGTTCAGTTCCTACATTATATTTAGCAGATGCTTCTGTCAAAAGCAACTTTGAAACGTAAACTACCATACTGTTGCCTTTTGTAAAATAATTATTATTATGTCGTACTGTTTGGGTTTGTCTTTGAACTCTGACCTCTTGATTCCTGTGTTTAGCCGGGGCTGCTGGGAGTGTTCCAGAAGCTGATTGCCTCCAAGGCCAATGACCACCAAGGCTTCTACCTGCTCAACAGCATCATTGAGCACATGCCACCGTAAGTTAAACCCCCTCCTTTTTTCAGTCACCAATAGGTTCACAATCCATGCACCCCTGATGTCTCAAATGTCTTATACAGTGCTGGTATGCAACATTGCACTGATGAGAACATGTATTTCAGTCCTTATAAGTAGCTGACCATTTGCTAGTATCATGTCTGCCATTTATACTGGTTAGATCAGTTACACTATGCTTATCAGACTGTGCCTATTTCTGAGGATTTTAACATAAAGTTAGAGTAGGAAGAGTCAGCATTCAACTTTGTGCAAAATCCGTAGCAGAGAACTTCATTTGGCAGGATAGACCAACCAGGATGAAGCGATAAGCAGTTGCTGTGTGCATGTGATGTGAAAAGTCAGTCACATTGGGTCTCCTCTTCTGTGTGTCCACAGGGACTCCATCACTCAGTACAGGAAGCAGATCTTCATCCTGCTCTTCCAGAGGCTGCAGAGCTCCAAAACCACCAAGTACATCAAGAGTAAGTTATCTTAATGTTGGAAAAATTAGGAAAGCCAGTCACCATCTTCTACTTACGCTAGGGACACATACAGGTGAAGCGAAGAGAGTGTTCCATTCTGACAGCTCAACCTTCATCACGTCGTCGCGGCAAATCAAATGAAATGAAACGGTTGTGTTGTTGATTTGATTGGGCGCCGCAGGCGAAAAACGCTCCTCATTTGCATGATATTAAACTTGGTTGAATATTTTCGCTCCTGTTCACTTGCTCTCGCCTCCCTCATAGCAAGGAATGGCGAAGTTTGCTTCACTTGACCAAATTCGCTTGTATGTGTCCCTGGCGTTTGGGGGTTCCATTTTGACACATTAGTGGGTTTAACTTTGTCTTCCAGTTAGCAGTATAGGACTGTATGATTCCTAATGATATATTTCCTACGACAGGCTTCTTGGTCTTCATCAACCTTTACTGTGTCAAGTACGGAGCCATCGCCTTGCAGGAGATATTTGATTCCATACAGCCAAAGTAAGCAACTTAAGCATTATTTATAAAAAAAAAAAATGTTAAAGCGGAATGGCATCTCTATCTTTTGTTGTCTTGAGTCAGAATGTCATTGTTCGTGCATTGGTCTTTCACAGAATGTTTGGTATGGTCGTGGAGAAAATTGTCGTTCCAGAGGTGCAGAAGGTGTCTGGACCGGTGGAGAAGAAGATCTGTGCTGTGGGCATCACGAAAATCCTAACAGAGTGCCCGTCCATGATGGACACAGACTACACCAAACTCTGGTAGCGAATCTGAAACCACCTCCTTTCTAGTGTTTTGGCTCAGGTGTATTTTTTAGACTGGCATTTGTGTTGGAGAAAACCGTTGGTCACTTTTTAACAGCTTTTAAGAACAGGAGACCTCTAGTAGATTTTTTTTTTTTTTGCAGTATTGGAGTTTAAAATACCCTTGAAGTCTTCCTACTTCTAACACTGCCAGTATTTGTTGAAACGGGACACACACTCTGGACTCTGTCTGTGGATATTGCTGTTTCTTGTGGCACAGGCACCCATAATGTTTCCACTCTGCACCTTCTTCCTCTCCCATGTGTAGGACAAAGTGTAGCGCATGGAATTTTACCAAGTTATTATTATTATTATTTTTACCAAGAAAAATGCCCATCGAGAAGAAAAACTCTTTTTTTTAAGTGTCTTGACCAAGGGGTAGCAAAACTTATAAAATTAAAATGAAGAAAATTAAAAAATTTATGTAAGATATGTGGTATTATAATTAAAATCCCCATTCCTTGCATCACGCAGGACGCCGCTGCTGCAGGCTCTGATTGGCCTGTTTGAGCTGCCGGAGGACGACAGTGTGCCGGACGACGAGCACTTCATCGACATCGAGGACACGCCGGGCTACCAGACGGCCTTCTCCCAGCTGGCCTTCGCTGGCAAGAAGGAGCACGACCCCATCGGAGAGGCCGTCAGCAACCCCAAGATCCTGCTGGCACAGTCCCTGCACAAGCTCTCCACCGCCTGCCCCGGACGAGTGAGTAGAGTACAGTTACTTTATTTGATCCCCAGGGGGAGTTTAAGGAGTAGCCCCATCAGAGGAAATGTGCAAGAATGGGAAATTAAGTCCAGGGTTACACTTGTAGTATTCTATTACAAAATTCAGCCAAACTAAAATGTAACTAATTGGAAAAAAAAAAAAAGTTACAGAAGTAGTGGAAATGTTGCAAGCAAGTCCCAACCACTTTTTTTCCCCAAGTAACAACAACACCACACGTGTGTGTGTGTGTGCGCGCACATACACAGGCTACGCTAGTCAAAAGACTTTAGAGCTCTTTGTGTTCGTTTTGAATAAAACCATAGACCTCAACTTTATTTTAATGGAGAAATTGGATCAACAATCAAATAAACTGGTGCATTTCTTTACATGTACAGAATGTGAAATTTGAGGAAGTTTGGTAGGTTGTTGGGTTTTGAAGCGGCAAAAAGGCAAATAACCTCTAATAACACTGATGCCCGCTGCCAATTCTGAGTCTGAGAATTATTTTAATCTCATTGACCCTTGTGCATATTTCTTAAGATTCTTACCACCCAGACTTTTACAACAGCCGTCTAACTTATGTCATGCCAATTATAGTAATGGCTGATCCAGTTTAATCCATTTTTGCTGTGATCTTTACGGATGCTTGAGTTTTAAACACAAACAGGACTCACCAAAACAAAAACCTATTTTAAAACCACTGTTATAAAAAGTCTGTTGTGAAACCACTACTACACTAAGCCCCACTAAACCACGTAACTTCTACATATGTAAAACCTATACAGATTTAAAGGTGCGCTGTGCAGGAAATGGTCAAAAAAGGTACTGCAACTATGCTTCTCATTGAAACTGGGTTGCCTATTGCCAAATTTGATCTTTTCATGAAAGTTTAAAGTAATAAACTAATATATTTTCTAGTATGGCCCAAGTACAGTCATTTTTGCAGCTTAAAATGTCAATTTCTGGAAATTCAGGAGAATGGTGCGTTCTTACTGATACTTAGAAAGTTGCACGCAATATTCAATACTACTAAATATATCAAATCCATAAGTGGCTTGAGCCACAAAAGGCAAAGTGAATGCGTATTTGATCCTCTTAGCTCCACAGCTGATTAGTATAAAGCCTGTCATATGGGCCGCACACTAGTGGTTCCCAAAGGGATTTCCCCCTGTTTAGTGTGTGGAGTATGAACCCATGTGTTCACTTACACCAGTATTATTATCAGGGACTATTCACTGTGAGCACACATGGACTGTTATTTCAAGACATTGTAAACCTGTGTGATAAAAGCCCCATTTAGGATAATTCTTTGCATTCGTGGTTATGACCGTTGTAATTTGCATGGATGGCAAACGCCACAGTGCTAAAACAAAATTGCAGTCTGGGTTTCCCCCAGCAAGTAGTTGGTAATGCAACCCCCTTGACTACAAATACCTTTCACCTTGACAAGGCCTCCTGAAAAGGTCAAGATTTTGTGTTGAGTGTAATTTCCTACATTGCTTAACCGAAATGTATCCTTTTAGGAGTTTCAGCATCATATTTCATATGAAACTGCTCCAAAAAAAATCCAATTATCACATCCATTTGATAAAGGCTAAACCCTCAACACCTTGGCTAATGGGAATTCTGTTGACCCAAAACGGTACATCCATCAACACGTTTTCACTATTTTGCGTGCAGGTTCCCTCAATGATCAGCTCCAACCTCGATGCCTCGGCTCTCCAGTACCTGCAGAGCTACCTCCAGGCGGCCAACGTGCAGCTGGTGTGAGGAGCGGGGCACTGCTGAGTGGACCTCCTTACCCCACAGAAGAGAAGAAGAGCAGGGGCCCCACATGAGGAGCTCAGCTGTAGCTGTGAAGTGAAACTCTTGTCTCCAGTGGCGCCCACTGCTGGAGAGACAGACGTACACAAGGACCTGGACTTAAACCCCCCCCAACGAACACATAGCTCTGGATTTTTCTATTTTTGTTTTTCTTTTGCTTTGTTTTTCTTGACATTTCACTGAAGAAGAGACATAAGTGGGAAGCTGACTCCTCAACGGCTCTTTTGCGGGTTTAGGGATGTTTTTTACGAAAGAAAAAAGGATGAAATGGAAGGTGAAGGAGCATAAATGGACGACCAATGATCAGGAGCGAGACGCCTTACATGATTGCAGTGTTTTTTTGTTTTTGTTTGTCCTCTACTGTCCTGGGGGTCAATCAGCTTTTTTGCTGCTTTGCCCCGGCAGGTGGAAGCAGGACCACGTGACTAACATGGAACGCACTTGTGGCGTGTGCAAGCGTTAATCTGGTTTGTCTCGCTGCTGTTTTTTTTTTTACATCCCTTATTCTGTATTCCATCATTCATTAGGTAAAAAGGAATCACGCCTCTGCTCCTTTGAAAAAAGACTGATATAACAGACTCTTTCATTCATGACGTTGACATATTGACGGACCCTACTTTGCTGTGGGTTTGTGATGTTTCGATCAGAGATCTTAACAATCATTTGGGAAGCATTTATTATTATCATTTTTCTCCTCCCTCTGTCGTTAAGACTGCTTTTACTGCATTGGAGAGGACTTGACCTTTCTCAAAGCGCTAAAACTGAAAATGTCCTTTGTTTGTTCATTTCTTTTTTCTGTCGCATGTTTTGTCCCCTTTTTTTGTCTATAATGTCTGCTCTTAGTTTCCATCGCTGTTGTTTCTTTTAAAAAAAAAGGTAATAAAGAGAAGCACTTGTAATACTCTCTGGTATTGGCCATGGTGATTAGGGAGCTTTATGCATGGCTGTAATCTGAAACGTGATGGAACATCTGAGGCCGGTGACGTCGAGCCATTTAAATAAGCCTTTAAGTGAGAAATGCATAACATGAGCTCGTACCTGGCACCAGCAGTGTTGGTCAGATGAATGAAGGAAAGCTTTGAAAACGAAAACATTCTTTAGACAATTTATTACATAAAATGCTTTGATAGCTTTGAATTTGACAAATTTATCACAAGACAGATGAACACAAGTGCGGTAACTTCTGAATCACAATGAGAATAAAAACAATAAATGGTCCCCTTTTCAGTTACATGTATTTTGCACACTTTTTCAAAAATCAAAATAGCAAGGCTTCCCTTGTGAAAGCGTCAATAATTTAAGTAAAATTTAAGACACAGTGTAACACTTAAATAAGATCAGAACTGTTGGAAGTTCTGTTTTTGTAGTTACTGATTAAGCAACGACTGTGTTGCTTGGAAGTCCATAGCTGTTTATCAGCTAAATCCATGATGATTGACCACTAATCAGTAATCACTTTGTCTAGCTTTGGTCTTCATGGTCCCCAAACTCAGCAGAGAAGGACATTTGACGGAGAATTCTAACATGCAGTGTCACTGCTCATGCTATCCTTAACTTTTCACTACTTGAGTCACTTTTTTGTTCAGACCTTTCCAGGCCAGGGGTATGTTTTTTTACAAACTGTTTGACACATTGCAACATACTCCAAATAATCCAAACGATAAGTGCTGTGTTGTATACTGATGGTGCATAACTTCTTGGATGATATTTGGAGTATGTAAGATGATTGAAACACTACTGTACATATGTAAACAACCACCCCTAGGTAGCTGGCCAGGATTTCGTAAAGGGCTGAACAAAAATGTACGTGTCTTGGGATAATGATAAGTTGAAGGGTAGCGTAAGCAATATAACTACATGTTGAAATTGGCTGTAATTCCCCTTCAAGTTGAGGATGACCTTTTTAATTCCAGGCATTTTGGCAAGTCTTCACCCAGTCTTCTTCACATATCCGTTGGCATGCCCATTGGCTACCACGCTTTGCTGTTGCTGCTGCTTGGCCTTGATGAAGGCATACATGCATTTGTCACCTCCCATGAACCGGTATGTGGCCACATTAGCCTCCCAAGGAAGCAGCCTGTTGGAGCAGACGGGATACATCAGTTAAAGTGTTCAGTAACGCATTATCTTATGCTATTAATAGATATTCCTCTGTTTCTTGGAGCACATTTCTAAGTCAATTACCCTACTATGTTTTCCAGTTCCATTTGCTTTATCAAACATGTAGTTGTAGTCAGAGGAGTAAAGTCCTAGGCAACTGGACATTCTGTCAGACTGAATGCCTACGGCTGTACTCCTTTGATTAAAATTACCTGGACGAAAGACGATCTTCAGACTCATGTAGGTGTAGTGCTATTGATGTGTTTATGGGTGGGTGGTGGTCTGGTACTTACGCTCGAGACAAGAAGGCGATGTTCATGATGCTGGGGATGCAGACCATGGTCTCGTCCCCCAGGATGGCCTGCATGGAGCGCTGAACGCAGACCAGGGGGTCCAGGGGCGGGATCAGCCCTCTGAGCTCCTCTCTGCAGCGGGCCACAAACATACACTGACGTATTACTACATGCCATTGCTTGATTTCCATTGGAGAGTAGAGTGGAGTAGTAGAGTAGGCTATCATTCATTGATCCCGAGGGAAATTAAGGATGTGGTTAAATATCAAAAGTAGACCACCACAAGATCTTGTCAAAATCTATATCCCTTCATAGTTCTTAACTCTCAGGACCACCTATTAACTCTTCCAGATATCTCATGCTTCTTTGGAAATGTCCGATTGTTTTAATTGTTCAGACTGAGCTGAGTCTGGTGTACCAAAGAACCAGGCTCATTTGCATAAGCGTGCGCACCCACAACACCGGAGGTCATTCCATTGCATTGCCCTCTCCATTCGGGAAGCAAACCAATGCATCTCACACACGCAAGGTGTCCCCTCACGTACCTCCCACCATACTGCTCCCATCCAAGATGCCTCACTTCTATGATGGGGTCATCTATCCTGGAGTCCCTCTTATGTCTTAACACATCTGGGTATGCCTCCAATGGCCACACGGAAAGTCACTTCTGACACCAGTAGTCAAGTTGAGTGTAATTTCCCTGCTGGGACTTAAACACAAGCCTTCTGAGGTACAAAATTGGGTCTCTACCTCTGACCATAATACCAAAGAGCCAGGCTCATTGGCTTGACGGTTAAAGCACACCCAGAAGCCTAGTGGTGGTCACTCCATCGCAGGAACACTACAATATCCTAGAAATTAATTTATGAAACATCCCAGTAGAAAATCTTTATTGTGCTTTCACAGAAGTGTGGTTGACTTGGAGTTGTAGGCCTAGAGATGACTTTGGTTTTCCCTTCACTTTAGCGATGCAAATTTGAAAGAAACTTGGATTTTTTCAGTGTGAATGTTTTAATGGTAGCCATTTCTGCTGCGCCCACCTGATTTGGCATCCTGCAAACATGCCAGTGTTGACAATGTAGGGGCAAACCAGTGTGGTCTTGACTCCATTTACCCCGTCTGCCAGGAGAGTGTGTGTCAAAGACTCATGGAAACCCACTGCCCCAAACTTGCTGGCGCAGTAGTCCTGTGTGAGGTAGAGAGAGAAAGAAGGAATAGAGAGAGTAGTCTTGTGAAGCTGCTGCTGCTTAGGCGCGCTTGACTGCTGCTCAATTGCCATTAAGAGGAAAGGCATGAGTGACCAGCATCAAAGGGCGTTACAAGCAACATCATGCCGTCTGTAGGTTTAGTGCTTGACTGGATTGAATGGACAATTGTCTTCAAACATTAGATTTTCTTATTCTATCTTTATGTTTACTGTTGTTATTATTATTATTATTATTGGCATTTTTGTTCATTATTATTATTATAGGAAAACCTTACCTCTACACAGGCTGTGGTAAACAATCCGAGGGTGCTTGCGACAGTGACAATATGACCATGGTTGGTGGCTTTCATGTGAGGAAGGAACGCCTTCGTCATCTGTGAAAGGGCACGTTATGGGTTATGTAATGTGCCACTGAATTGTACACAGTCTAATGAGTGTCTTTTTAATGGCCTGGGGTGTGTACCAGACGGCCGCGTAATACTCCAGTCATGCTCCCCCCCTGACTCGTATAATCCCCCCCAACAACAAAAAACATGCGACTTGGTTATGGTAAGAGGATAAAGCATAATGTAGTGTAACCCAGATCATTATTCTTAGTGCGAGTTACTATTTTAAATAGACGTCAGTGTCATGTGTGATTTATGTGTGATTTATTTAATACTGCCATACGTGTGCTGTCAAGAGATTGGGTTTAAAACACATGCTACCTTAAATAACCCAGTTTTGACAGGAATACCGGTTGGGTTTCAGCAGTCTGTGTCCTGCGTCATGTTTTTGGGGGGAAATAATCATGCACATTCGTCAATTAATTACGCGCGTTTGGAAATGGCGTGCCTTACCCAGAAAAGTGCATGGCAGTTCACCAGCAGGGTCCTCTCCAAAAGCGCATCCGGACAGTCCAGAAAACGCTGTCCTGCCACCACCCCCGCATTGTTGACCAACATAGTGACGTTTCCGACCTCGAGCCGCACGCGCTCGGCGGTCTGGTAAATAGTCTCGCGCTTGGAGACGTCCACGGTGTACGTGTGCGCCTTGATGCCCAATTCCCGAACCAGTTTGGCCGTCTTCTCGTTCTCCTCTGCGTTGCAGTCCCACAACACTACCTCTGCCCCCTCTTTGGCAAACTCCAAGGCGAAGAGACGCCCCAGTCCTCCTCCTGCCCCCGTGATAAGACACAACTCTCCATCAATGGGTTTCAGCCGTGGCCTTACCACAGTGCGCACCAGCGCATTAAAAAGAGATATTGTCAAATCTATCAGCATCAGCACAAGGTCAATCACTACCAACATTCTCTGGTTGCGTCCCCGTCCTCCTCTGTGGAATGTTTGACCCTGTCTGCTCTCTCTCTGCTCCAACAGATGCTCAGCAAGGATGTGAGAGTGCGCGCCCCAGGGCTCAGTCTGGCAACTTAACTTTATATAACATTCGAAGGGGATTAGAACGGAGGAATAGGAGCAGCCGCCGCCAATGGCAGTGCATCAGATTATGGAAGGCCTCACTGACTCGTGCGCAAATACCCATAAATCATTCAAAAACAACGGAGTAAATCCTGGGGTAAGATTAGGTGCCGTCGCCTAGACCCATAAAAATGCTGCCTACATACATAATCATTGTAGGCTACTAATGATGCAATATACATCAGTAGCCCAAAACATAACATTGCTCTGCTATTCTCTAAAAAAAAAATATTTCATCTGTCCTACACATGATACAGGCAGACACGCCTAACTTGACACCTGATGTTGCCTTGTGTAGGATATTAACAGTTAAACTCATTAAGTATTATGTTAACTCATGAAATTCAATTTCAAGTGTAATAGAAGGCTCCAAATTAAGTTATCACCAGCCAAAATGGCTAATAGATGTCAGTCTTACTACCCAAACACACTCCCTAGTAAATTGGTCTTGTCTGCCAGGCAAACTCAAATTTCACCAGCATTTGGCCAGCTGCAGGTGTTAATCTAAAGCCCCCTGGAAGTTAGACATCACTTGATATCAAAACTGATCTGCACTGACTCCTAGTCACTGATACGGAATGCGAAAACACCTGAGAACTGTCAGCAGTGCTTGGATATCCGACTCAATCAGGATAAGCGGTGGCAAAAAAGGTCCATATTAGAGTACCATCATATTTGTATCAGTTTAAACTAACACCCATTTTTACATTAGTTCACACATTTAGGGACACTTAAGTAGGCCATCATTCCCTGCACCTTCATCCAGTTCTAATTCTGAGCATGTGTGTAAACAAGAGCAGAGAATTAGCCAAAATGTACATTAATGCCTTCATTTCCCCCCTTTGAATTATGTATTGCAATACACACAAGTGACTGAAATATTTACTCCCATCTGTCATTCTTGAATAAAAATAAGATTTATATCAGACTACCCTTAACTTCATGCAATGTACATAACATTTCATGGCATATAATGTACAGCTTGATACACAGAGCACAAGAGAACTTCTGATTTTTCCAATTGAAGTTTTATTAACTGCGTTTTTCTTCAACATTACATTGTTCAAAAGGACAATCCACACAACACTTGTGGAATTTGTACACATCCAGTTGGAATTCCAGCCCAGGGGGTCCAGCACACATCAAGGGACTCGCTGTGCCTTAAGAGACCCCTTGGTCCAGAGGGGGAAGGCATGACCGGCCTTGCCCAGAACTGATGGACCATCCTTCAACGCTGCCCTGTGAAGTGAGAGCCATGTTATACTATGGGCAAATGAACCATTTAAAAGAAGCAGTCATTTTTGGTGTGCGTTTCAGACAACATTGGCTTAATACAATAAGTTACTCAACAGAGTCGATCTGCCGGGGAAAAAAATGGTCATCATAGAGCCACACATTTTGTAATTGCTGTGAGCACAGATGATCAAAAGTTTCAACGTACCATGATGCAGTAAACAGGAACACCACCAGTCATGATCCATGGAATTGGTGATAACACGATCCTAAAGATATGTAAAGGGAAGATGCAATTAGACTCAGACTCAACATTCATACTACACAAGGTAACAAAAAGGAGTGAGTCAGACAAAATTGGCTTAAAATGCAATCAGTGGTCAACAGAGTCGATCTGCTGGGGAAAAAAGATAAGTCATCATTTAATCACTAGCCATTTCAGGTACAAGCATTTCTGCTTTCCACAATTAATAAACATTACAAACTTACATCATAGAGCTGCCACATCTCAGATGGGGGGACTTCATGCCACTTCAGGTCAGTGTACACGTGATTAGGTCTTCATCTAATCTTCAACACCGGACATCTGGGCCTGGTCCTGAGAAAGGAAAAAAAAAACGCAAGACAAAAAAAACATGGATGGTCAATATCTGCAGGTGTTCGTCAGGTCTCAACAGAGGTACATGTAGGCGAGATCAGAACATTTGGCTTAATTTTTCAAAGAGGTCAACATAGTCGCTCTGCTGGGGAAAAAAGTCTAGTCATCATTATTCGCCACCCTTGACAGATAAGTAGTTTGAAATTGGTACAATACCATCAGTGTTCACGGCGGGTCTTCGCCGCTGCACAGAGTCCACCAAGTACCGTCTAGGTCAGAGGCCATTTTCTGTCGAATGTTGTTCAAGGATGAACCACGTGCCACATTCTGGTGGGAAAATCAATACAATCATCTTCATTATCTTCCGTTGATCATTCTGTGAGCAATGCGTTAAGCCAGTGGTTAAAGCATGCCGATAATCTTGCTTCGGAATCTCCTCGTGGAAGCAGATGCTAGTAAAAGCATGACTAGTGTTAGCCCCTTCAGGCCTGTACGTGCTAGTGAGTGACAGAGTACTAAACTAATTTACAATAAAATGTACACTTGGGGTCATCCAATCACTGTAACTGGTGAATGTGTTCCAGCTTATTCAGCACACACCAAGTTTTGAACTATACCCACAATACAGCGTTACTTTGTAACGCATAGGCTAACTAAAAGTAGCAACAGGCCTCAAGAAAGTTCTTCCCTTATCACGTTGGCCTTCTATAGGAAAAAAGGGCGAGAGTGCCTCGATTCCAGACAAAACGTGTGCTCAGTGTGCGCTCCATTAAGCGCAAAATGTATGAATGCCTTGTGCTGTTATCTGGAATAAATGAAAGGTTTGTTCAGAGAGCGACTTACCAGCGTGTCAGGACTGCACTGAAGAGGGAAGGGCACAAAAAACCCTCGGTATTTAAACCACGCGTAGCAGTCTTTGCGCAAGCGTGTTCATTTGTCATACAGAAGGGATATGTAGTTCGACAGGAGGACCTCCAGCAACCACGCGCATCATCAGTGAAATGGATAATTTGTGAATTCTACAGCTATTCTAGCACCCTGACTCGCAGCTCAGATTGCCAACAACAAATATGTAATTATACAATTATTTAGTGAAAATCAGTTAAAATATACTTGGATCCAATCATTGATCCCATGTAACATCTCATTTGTAGTTTTTTTTAATGGCCCACATTAAATGGATGGGAATCCCGGGTTTCTGATACCCAGAGTGAGGATCGACTCTCACAATCGCAATAATGTTAGCCTTTACCCATGCAAACCATTGTTTGATGCGAGTTAAAAGAACAGTTAAGTGATTTGTAGTATTAGGCCTACCATTCTACAAGGTAGGTCGATAAGGCAATGTTATGTTCTTGTATGTCCAATAGAGGGCAGCACTGTGTAAGCTACAGCGATTTCCCACTTAGTGACTGAAGTTTATTTGTCTGGGAGAGCCCAAATCGGGTATCCACTTCCACTAGGTTGTGTGATCTCTCTTCTTATATGAAATACACCGTTTTAAGGGACTGGTTTTGATTTTAGGTAGATTGGGATATTGAAAATGAATATCGTGTGTGCAGTGCACTAATTGAGTTATCAATTGTCCAAAATATGTCTGTTGCATGCATTAACATGTTTGTTTATTGGGTGCGTCTCATATTTGTGGTGCGCAGCGTGCATGCACCGAAATTACAATGCACTCTGTGTCCACAGCGCTGTTAATGGGTGTCTTCTACTCCTCAGTCATGTAAACTGCTGGGCCAGATTAATGCTCAGGCTAGATATGGCTGAAGCCTAGGGCCCCCCACCTGACAGGGGGCTCCCAATTGGCCAAAAGTAAAAAATTGCAGAATTGATGTGGGATTAAAAAAAAGTTTTTAAAATCTTGTTAATACTTCTCGCCACAATTGGCAGACATGTTATCCTTAATTCCTAGCTCTAATTATGATACTGTCTATGTCATTTTGTTGCCAAATTTGCCCTCTGCCTTTTCCTTCAGCAACCTGTAACCTATAGGGGCCCCGGCCATCTTAATCCGGCTCTGGTCACATGGTGTCAAGTCATCGAGAGAATGGCTTTTCAGATGTGCTGCTGTAGGCCTCGTAGGCCTACCTCACTGCCAGGGTTGGACTGGGGGAGAAATAGGCCCCGGGCACTTTTGGCCTAAAGGGGCCCCTCATAATTAGAAGCACAGAACTGACTCACCGGTGGGCCCCGCACTCTCGTGGGGCCCTTTTTTAAATAATAATTTGGAGAGACATTTCTGCCCGCTATGCCAGGTGGCCAGTCCAACCCTGCTCACTGCACTGTCAGCTACCTGCCCTGATTGGCACTCATCAGATGTCAATTGCATGCACAGTCCACATAGTAGCGAGGGAGTTTACTTGGTACTTCAAGCAGGACGTTAGAGATGTCTGTCCACGTTGGTTGCAGAGCATGCATCCTCGCCTTTCTACCACCGAGCAGATCATGTCATGGTCGGCAAATCTGCTGCCCCATTGCAACCGAGGCTTTTTTATCACATTTGTTGCCGTGCATTGCGCGCGGCATTCATTGGCTGAAAGACTTGGAGTTTGGCAATCAGACAGCTCACAGTATGGTATATGTACCCACCATTAATTTCTTAATCTGCATTGAATTCTAGGTC
The DNA here is from genome assembly GCF_034702125.1 of Engraulis encrasicolus. NCBI lineage: Eukaryota > Metazoa > Chordata > Actinopteri > Clupeiformes > Engraulidae > Engraulis > Engraulis encrasicolus. The sequence continues at coordinate 43,310,334 of NC_085870.1, read as the reverse complement.
TTATGGTGTTCAGGGTCACTGAGGAAGACACTGATATGTACAAGGTACGTACGTACAGGCTTGGCCATAAAAAAGGATTGAAATAGGCTACAGATGCAGTGGACCATTACTCAAGTTGTGGTTGTGGTTTAGCAATTGCACTATAAATATCAAACTGAATTGAAACCTAGACATTTTCTGAAGAAGCTAAACGTTCTGTTAAAAACCCAAGGTTCTAATAGAATAAATAACATGGTCAGTACAACTTCAACATTTAACCTGTTAAGACATGGCGGCCTCTGCTATAAATTTGGTGTTACCGGAATGGCAATGACCCAGCAGTAATGTGTTACTGAAGGCCCTGTGTAATGTTGTAATTGTGTAGTACCGTAGTAACAGCGTTGGTGGAACGATGTGCATTGTGAAGCTACAGCCACTGCATTTGAAACCAGTCGACAGGGCTTGTTGTCGTGAAATTTGCGCCTAAAGTGAGCACCCCCCTTTCCATTTTGTGCATTCAGAATTTGTCATTGGTACACATAATGCCATACATCTTATTAAACACAGCCAATCTAGTGCTGAAAAATCATTATCAATGTAAAGTGTAAAGATCTTTTTGCTTGATGTTCTCATTCTGCGGCACTTTTGGGTATTTCTGGTGCCAAGACATTTGTCACCTGCATTGTCTGCCTTATGTCCTGTGCTGGCCCTGCCCGTAGGATTTGCTATTGCATTACATGTACACTTTTTTTTTAAGTAAGATTTTTTTTGTTGGTCTTTTTCGACTTCGACTTCATTTGATAGGACAGCTTGAGAGGTGGACAGGAAGCGAACTGGGAGAGAGACGGGGAGGGGTCGGCAAAGGACCCGGGCTGGGAATCGAACCCGGGTCAGCCGCATGGCAGGCGAGCGCCCCACCGGTTGGCCACGGCAGGGACCATGCAGACGCTTTTGACCAAAGCGACTTACAAGGAGGACATTCAAGCAAGTACAGAGTGAGTGGTACAGTCCAGAGTACAGAAGTATACAAGAAATGTAGAACAGATAGAGAGCAGAAAAATAGTGGAGGACCTATAAAATGTAGTGCTGATTAGTACCCATGATTAGAGGTGAGTAGGGTTAGTTATGTTATGCAGGGAAGCTCTCTCGGAATATCACACTATCACAAACTCTCTCACATTGTTTTGTTTAGTTAAACCACATACTCTATCTTAGCCTGCCATCAAGGGTATCTCTGGCTAATAGATGCAGACCCATGGCAGGATAGACTATTTTGGGCAGTGCAATTGACTTCCTCTGGGTTTCCTTAGGTAGTAGCAGGGGAAGTGTGCTGTAGTACCCTGAAATACCTCAAGATCTCATTCTAAATGCAGAGCAATGTTGATGTGGGATTCCACCTGACTATACCTTCATTCATGGCGCGAGGTCTAACCTCGGAGTGTGTGTCTTTTTTTCACAACGCAGTTGCAGTGCACACATCACATCCGCATAGGCTATCCACATGTGAAGAAGAGAGACAAAGTGTGCCTTTCTGTGTGTGTGTGTGTTTGTGTATGTGTGTGTGTGTGTGTGTGTGTGTGTGTGTGTGTGTGTGTGTGTGTGTGTGTGTGTGTGTGTGTGTGTGTGTGTGTGTGTGTGTGTGTGTGTGTGTGTGTGTGTGTGTGTTCGAATCAGAGTTTATATACACACATACTATATCCGCACAAAAAATATAGCCCCCCTACATCTAAATATAGCCATCAAGTTATTTCAAGTTCTGCGGCCCACGGTTTTTAAACACAGACATTTTCATAGCCAGTGTATTCTGAATCATCGGCACCGGCGTCAGCCGTCCCCTCTGTAGTTGCGACAACTATAGCACCCAATATGGCACACAGGTTTTTTTTCCACTGAAAGACTTGGCAAACAGTGGGGCAGACTGTTCTGACTTGACCATCCTGTGTACATCGCACTGAGCCCCATACCATACTACTATATTATTCATGGAAACACGCTAGTAAACCACATGAATAGACTAAACGAAGTCACCCACAAATTAGACGACGAGGACTTTAGAACTGCATGGGGATGAAGGGGGGCATTAGGTCACAGGGGCCTTATCCCATGGTGGGCAAGCTGCAAGCCTGGATGAATGGATTCACTGTTTCATCGGCCATGCTTTGGATAAAAGCCTATTTGGTGAAATGTAAATACATGTGTACTATACATTTTGAAACACACACGCGTGCGCGCGCACACACACACACACACTAGGGATGGCACAAACCGCACCGAAAACCGAAACCGTACAATTCACACACATACCGAACCGAACCGTGCAATCCATCGCAAACCGCAATTCATATACTGCGCAGAAAAATATGTAAAACAGAGATTCTAGGAGTATCTTATCCAGTCTCTCTGATTAAAACATTAGCGTATAACACCAAATCAGAGGATGACACAATTAAAATCATACCATTTTCACATTATAAGCCTATACAAACCATATGTAGGATATTTAGTGATAAGTCCGATTCTATTAGCCAGTGCACCATTTATCATGAACTAAAAAAAAAGAACCGTAGAGAACCGAAAACCGTGACCTTGACACCGCGATATGAACCGAACCGTGAATTTTGTGAACAGTACCACCCCTAACACACACACACACACTTCATTATGCAAAGTGTAATCTAACACACCACATTAAGAGTACGCATTTCACCTTTGCTCTAAGACGGAAGGTAATATGTATGTTTGGTTAGATTTTTTTTTTAATTGTGCATGTCCAGGACAAACACTGATTCTGGTTCTGATTGACAGGAGTCCGCACACTTGAGTCTTTTCCTATTCTTTTTTCATGACAGAACAGTGTTTCATTCGAAACGGTCAAGTGTACCGGCATGTGTCAATTAGAATGTGTAATAGAAATGCATCCCTTGCTGATAACTTGACGTCTGGTGTACATGGGTACATTTTGTGACATTCAGCAACACTTAAAGTAACACTAAGTAGTTTTTATTCATGCTTCAAATAGTGGTGCCAAAGCTGAGAGGTTGAGTGGTTCATCAACCTCTGACAGGGTTAAAATCACTTTTGCTAGGGTGCCTGCCATAGCCTATAATTGCACATTCAGTAGTGCACTCCCTGTCTCTGTTGTTCTCCATGTAAAACCACTCCGCCTCCAGTCTCTGTCTACATGTGTGCTAAGATGAAAACTATATAGTGCCACGCCAATGTTTCACCTTCAGAGAAAAAAGATTGATCATCTTGACATTCAAGCAATCAAATGTCTCTTTTAGGGTTGGACAATTGGGTCCATTTTCTTCTCTTTATCCTCAATTGCAGTATTTCTTTATTACAGTCCTATATTATTTATATTATACTCTGTAGGGTCTGTCCCAATGTAATTTAGCCTGCATATCCTTGCTTATGTTGAATGGTTTGAGCCTTGCCAGCAAAACCCTACATTTCTAATAAAGCAAGAATTGTGACACAAAGGCACCTGTGTGTGTGTTTTAGGGAAGGGTACACCTGATAGATTGTGTCACAAGTTAGTGTGATCCGTATGGAGTTAGCACCCCACTGGTCAGGTGGCAGTTGGCACCTCTGAGGATGGCCCATTGCGGCCGTAAGCTCTTTTGTTTGTGGTGAGCCGAGTCTGGTGTTGATGAGGGCTGATCCCCCCTCATTAGCCGCTGATAAACGACATAGACAATTGTGATGAAAACGAGAGAGACGCTGCCGATTGTGGCAATTCGCCCCTCATCAACTGTGGGCATCAATTTGCAATGCGGGGTCAAAGGAAGAGGACAGGGGTGCAGTGTTTTGTTAGACGCCCACACCAGGGACTTTTGACTTCTTTGTTTATGAAAAATAATCTCGTTTACATATGTCTTATGCAGTTTTTCATGATGTTACATTGGATAACTACAGGGGACATGATTTTACAGGATTTAAAAATAAGAAAAATCAGATATCTCAATAGGCAAAGTAAGGACAAAAACAGGTGCCCAAACAGGCAAAAGTCAGCCCTCCACATCTCATCAATCAAGTTGGCCTAGCCTAGCGTATCACATATTAACAAATGCATGGAAATCTTTAATCACACATTCAGCTCTGCACATAGAGTATTTCTATGTCATTCTCTCCCCCTCACCTCCGTAGCCCCAGGCTGTGGGTGGGGGTATAAGCCACACTCTCAAGAATGTGTCAAGCAGGACAGAGGCTCAGACAAGTCTTGTGAGGGAGTGGTGGGCCGGTGGGGTGGTGGTGCAGCGTGAGGGGGTTGGGGGCACACAGGTGTCAAAGTGTTTGGGATTGGCGGTGGGAGTGGGGGATGGGGTGATGGACTGAGGGGGGGGGGGGGGGGGGGGGGGGGGGGGGGGGGGAATGGGTGTTGGGGGGTCAGTGCTGTGACCACAGCAGTGTGAGTGATAGGATTAAGGGTAATTAGAAGGCCTTTTCTCCTCAGTCATGTCAAAACATTCAAACAATACAGCCTAAACTCATCAAATGGAGGCCACGGGTGTCTTGATCACAAGGCCAGCGTGTAGTTAGTGAGAGGATGAAGTCGGAAGACTGAAGTGTGTTGGGCTGCTGCTACTGTTTTATCCAGTTCAAGCACTAATCTTTTTCAGTCATTCAGAATGTATGAATTTTGGAAGGTTGTCACTAATTTTGTTGTGCTTTGACTGGTATTTCTCTCCAGTTATAGGGGACTTTCAGCCTCCCCCTCCACTTGTCCCATTATTAGTCTCAATGAACCCTTGTCACACAACAAGTGCACTTGCTTTATCTGGAGTGACAAAACAGCGGTTACGGAGGTGGCCCGCTGACCCCCTTTTTGAAGTGTCACATCCCGCGCGGCATCTGCGTGTTTGTTTTGTCATTTCCCCTCCCCGTGTCTGTCTCATTAGAGTCAATCAGTCACAGACTCCAATGAAGCTGCATCAGCCCCTCAGAAGATATGGGCTAACAGAGTGCACCTAAGCTTGCTCTATTGTTCAGGGGAGATGAACTTTTTCAGACAAGGCTATAGTCCAGCGGATGCACTAATGGTGAGACGTCCGCTTGGTCACTGCGGTGGGGGAGCTGTGCTAACTTTGGCGTGGTTCAGAGGTCACGTCTGATCTTAGGATGTGGACATGGAGATTCAACAAATAGGCAACATCACAGCATGACAGTCCCTCAGACGAAAGACAAGGGATGCAATAGGCACAACATAGCCATGGATTATTTTGCTTTTGCAAAGATGATCTTTTGGTTTTGATTCTGACATGCAGTTTTAAGAGACTGTGTGAACTTCGTGAGGAAACAAACCATTACAACTCAACAAGAAACAAAACTTTCGACAAGAAGGTTCTTGGAATTGAACGCATTAACTGACATCTCACCTCCACCACCCTGCGACCACTCTCATTAGGGCATCACTATACCCTGAGTGACTGAAGTTGTGCCCCACCCACATGGCTGACTCCCGACCCTCCTCTTTAAAGCAGGGCCGTCAGCACCAGACCGCTGTCCTCTCATCGCTATCAGTAGTCTGCCCGTGGCACTTCTCAGGGACAGTCTCTGGACTCGGACATCAACCTACTTTTACGCGCCTAAACGCAAGGTGTATTGTTGGAATCTGTCTTGAAGAAAGCTAATTGAAGGCTGACGTGGGAATTAATACGCAACAGGTTGAAGGACTTGGAGAGGCATCGGATAGTGCTGTGCGCTCTTACCTCGTTGGATGATAGCGGGCTGCCTGACCTGACACAGACCCTTCAGGATGTCTCCACAGACCGCTCGTTACGCACAGTTACTTCTGGTCTTGTGCAAGTGTGCCATGGTCGTCAATGCCATCACGGCTAATTTTACTCTTGATAATGAAATTCATTCAAGTTTCATCCAGCGACGCCTGCGGAGTCACGAGCGCAAGGAAATGCAGCGGGAGATTCTTTCCATCCTTGGGTTACCGCACCGACCCCGGCCCAGCCTTTACGAGAAGCACACCGCTGCACCCATGTTCATGTTGGATCTGTACAACGCTATCTCCACCGGCGAGGACGAGCTCGGCGGGTTGGCGTACCCTTACGCACCCGTTTTTACGACACCAGAGCCCCCCAGACAAACTCCGCAAGACACTCGCTTTTTGAACGATGCTGACATGGTCATGAGTTTTGTTAACTTGGGTAAGTTTCTCTTAAGCTTCTCATTTATATAGCCTACATGAAATATTTCTTTATTTTACCTGCCTATTTAAAATAAGAACAATTAACTTGTGTGACAAAATCTAATCGAAAGAAAAATATGCTTGCCAAATCATGGGAAAAAGTGCACCATGGCTCAGATTTTTTTCTTCTGCTTATCAATATTTTTAGAACATTTTTATATTCGTTTCTGCTTAGATAGGCAGAGAGGCAGTATCCCCTCAGCAATTTGTTTTAGAGTATTCATAGATGCATAGGCCTACTTCTGGTATAGGTTCTTGGTCCATATTTGTTTTTAATCAGTTAGGCCTACCTTAATCACTAATGAATAACGTGTAAACATAGCTCATTAGTATATGTAGGCCTAACTCAGGTAGTCTAACAGGAGTTATTTATTATGACAGTAATACAAGGGTTGCTTTTTATCTTCTTGCTCAATTTCACTGAACCAAAAAGGCTTATCAAGCTCCGAAAAGGCTCTAAACCAATGTAGTGTAGATTATATTGGGAATTTCATAAAGCTCAACAAATATGACTTTCCCTTTTCTCTCTATGTTCAATTGACCTGTTGAACATTGTGCAGGGTTAACTGTTATGACAAGTAAGGCTGTATCCGATTTCCTGGGAATCCCTTCAAAGCTGAGTGAGTTGGGTTTAGGGGTGGCTTTGTTTCGCATGACTAGGATTTGCAGAGGCATTTCTCAAGCCCTCGGAGCGGAGGGCTATAGACCTGGCTGACTGAGAGAGAGAGAGAGAGAGAGAGAGAGAGATAGACAGGCAGATACTGCCACCTAAACACCCTCTTTATTACTGTTGATTGCTTATAGTGTGGGTTTGTGTTGCGACAGAAAAAGAAAATGTATGCTTTGTGTGTGTTTGTGTGTGTGTGCGCGCACACGCAGGCATGCATGGTGTGTGTGTGTGTGTGTGTGTGTGTGTGTGTGTGTGTGTGTGTTTATTTTGGGTGTGAATATAGGAATGGAAAAGGTGTGTGTGTGTGTGTGTGTGTGTGTGTGTGTGTGTGTGTGTGTGTGTGTGTGTGTGTGTGTGTGTGTGTGTGTGTGTGTGTTCGTTGTCATGCTTATGCTCATAAGTGGCAGGGTGAGAGCCTGGAAAGTATGTCCGGGTGTGTGACTGTACTGGTGTGTGTGTGTGTGGTTATTGTAATTCACAACCACACTTTGTTTCCGAGTGTGTGTCTGAGTCTGTATCATTGGGGTGTGGGTGTGCATGTGGTGTGTGTGTACTGTATATGATCGTGTGTGTGTGTGTGTGTGGTCTTACAGAGAATTTCCTAGAGTCAGTCAGTGTGTTATTTGGGCTGGGATGGTTGCACTATAAGGTGGTGGCCAGGGGGTGTCAGCGATCAGGGACTTCCGTGGACATTATTAGGTTTATTAAACCCAAATCCTGTCTTTGTTTCCCTTGGAAGCCACCCCTCGAGCCCGGCTTCCCCCTGACAGTAACCCGAAGAGGCTACACGGCGGGGCTTGGGGCTTCCCTGCTCGTATACTGTCTGCCTCACTTGGGCAGCAACAGCATGGACTGACTCTGAATCAGAGATCAAGCCCGTATCTGGCTGGCCTGCATTCACCCACTCTCTACTCTCTACAAGTCATGCTGGTGCTGCATCTTGCCACCAGGTATACAAGCAGGCAGCCGCTTGGGGCCCCCAAGCCCCTGGATGGTTAATAAGTTAGCTCACACTTTGCTACGGTAGCGGCACATCTCTTTCAATTCTTCACTCCTTTGACATTTCGCTTGGGGCTCCAGCTGAACATAGTCGCCTTTGCTGGTGCTCACCCTGATTCATTTCAAAATAATAGTTACATTGGCATTTGGTATTAGGATCCCCGCATTGTCTGATGGAACAATCCTGTCCCCCAGGAATACAGAATACCAAATGTATAGCAATTGTTTTAAGATACATGACAGATGGATAGACAGAGTTTGTCTAGCCCTACTCTCTATGTATGAGTTGAATGAACACTGCAGAGTCTACAGTACAGAGGTACACTCATACATGGATATTATGCACAAATATAATTGGAATTCTGGTATGATATGTTTGACTGTGTGAAGAAAACATAAGCTGCTCATTGACTGCTACTGCTACTACTAACTTGTCTAGCTTGGTTTTGGAAAGCAAAATTGCTGACCATGTGTTCATTCTAATGAGCATAAGATAGAATATTTAACAAAATTGCAGATTATTATGTATCTCGGTTTCTTTGCGCATTAACATCAGCTGATTCAGAACATGATTGGATTAAAGATGTGGAATGTTTTTTGTTGCCTGAGGTGATGATTGACACCTGACTACACTATGGTTCTGTGTCACCACTCACAATCACAGCAAGGAGTGAGGGAAATCTTGTGTGAAATGCAGCCCATTTAGTCAATTCTGCAGCGTTAATTCAAACATTGGAGAGTAGGACCATTTAGTGTGAGAGTGTTATATGGCCTAGATGTTGTAAGTGTGGAATTAACACTGCAAAATCTAGTGTGTACTTTGATTGACGGGTCAGCCCCCAGTGCTAGGCGTGACACCACAGGCTGACTCAGTGCTGACAAGGCCTTGGAGGTGACCACACAAGAGTAAAGGTATTTCACCCCTCAGCCATCATGGCTGCCAGAGAATACCGTAGAAATACCTCCTCACACTGACGCCCCTCTCAAAATCTCAAAATCATCCTGAAATTTCGCTGTGCTTGCTCCCGTGTGTCTTCTTTTTTCTTAAATCGCGATGTCACACCCGTGTAGGTCTCGGCCCCTCCATGTTTGCATATCCATCCCCCCCCCCCTTGAAACGTTGACTTTATTCCCACTCATTTCAAGGGGAAAAAAACCCTGCGAAGTGCTTGCAAGGCGAAATTATTGTTGTACACCGATAAGTGGTTTCATTAAGACATAGCTGTGGTCTGTGCCGTGCTGTCCACCTATCGTATAACTTCAAGTGGTCTGGCATGGTGACCTTGTGTTTCTTTTTTCCCCCTTCTCAACAGCAATTACATCTGCAGTTTGACAGCACAGCAGTCTATGTATAGATGTATGCATTGGTTATATTTGACTTGGAGTGTTTTGACTCTGTTAGGGGCTGTGCAGCATTATCCAAAATATCGCTATCGTATTGCAACGTATACACCACTGTGATGCAGGCCCATGGATGTAATGCAAAACACAGCTGGGCTGCGATAAAGGCTGGAAGGTTTCTGGAAGTTGCAGCTTTTGTCATCCATCTGCATATCCAAACATTATAGCCAGTTGGAAACCTACTGGTTTTAATACCCACCGCCGCCACCGCCACAAACCCCAACATCTAGATAGCCTGGAGATCCAGACAAAGTTGAAAGCTGAGTTATGTTTTTGTAAGTATTTGTTTATGTATTGAGAGACATACAAGACATACTGAAACATTTAGCAATTGTATCATGTTATATGTAGCACATTTCCCTAATTTTGTGCAGCCCTACCTTCTCTCTGCTCTGCCCAAGTGTATCACGCTAACACAGCCACTTCAGTGGTGGCCTGGCCCTCAGAAGGGGACACCAGAAGTATCGGCATCGTAGATGTATTGGCATCAGAGAGAGAGAGAGAGAGAGAGAGAGAGTTCTTCCATGGACTCACTTTTCCCAGACATTTATCTGTGTAGATATCGACCCTGTATACAAAGCACTAAAGTTTCAACTGTTTTGACTTGTGAAGTCAGGAGAACCCCAAAAACCACTTCCGTCCTGTCCGGAGCTCTTGTAATATACAGAGAATACCGGTATATGTGTACATTTGGTGGGGGGGTCTTTTGCCTTTCTTCACAGAGAAATTTTGACAGAAAGACAGTAATTTCAATTTCCTTGCATGACCTGTGCATATGCAGAAACTGACAATAAAAGCTGACTTGACTTGACTTGCCTTGTAAAGAGAAATGGTAGGGTTGGGAAATGACCCAGGCCGGATTCGATCCTGGGCCCCCATGGACAGTTTGCTTGTTCTTTTATGCAGTGCCTTGGCACAGTGCACTGTCCGCAGCAGCCCTGAATATTGAGTCAGACATGCGTCTTCAGAAGGGCTGTAACGATATTGGATCGAACCAAGAAATCGTGATACTCAGAGTCACAATACTGTATCGTGATACGCCCTTTCAAAGTTCTATTACCCTTCAGTCCAGAAAGCAACCACCAGGGGTGGAAAAGTAACTTATTACTTTTACTCAATATTGTACTTGAGTAGCTTTTATGAATACTTTGTACTTTTAAGTAAATTTTTTAATTAATACTTTTACTTGTACTTGAGTACATTTTGACCCAAGTACTTTACTCAATTACACTGGAACCTGGCCTGAGTACTGAGTAAAAAAAATTGACTGAGAGACAAAATGCCATGCACAATAATGCCACAATCCGCCAGAAATGAAAGATTGTGCAGGATGGCACACAGCATTTCCACTATTTTACTATCTTGTATCAATGTATTGGATGATGGCTGGTGCCAAGCAAGAGATGGAGGTTATGGAGGACGATATTCAAGAAAAATAAACGTGACATTCTCAAGAGGAAAGCTAATTAAAAGTAACTAAGTACTTTTTACTCAAATTACATCTTAAGTGAAGTACTTTTTACTTTTACTTGAGTAGATTTTTAGATAGGTACTTTTACTTGTACTTGAGTAGAATTTAGGCAAAGTAAAGATACTTTTACTTGAGTACACATTTTCTGTACTCTTTCCACCTCTGGCAACCACATGATATGATGTGATAGTGCTTCCAAGCTTCAAATGAGATACATTTCAGAAATCGTGGGGTGTATCAAACTGTAGGTCAAATATCGTGATACAAACAGAATCGTGAGTTGAGTGTATTGTTACAGCCCTAGCCTTCAGTGAAAATGTGTAGAGCAGTGGATGCCTAGTTTGTCAATGAAGGCCAAAAAGGAAAGCATGCAGTCAGAGCAAACAATCCTCTAATCCACCTGTTTGTGATGCTAAGCAGATTGAGCAGAGAGGGCAAGTAAGAGATCTTCTCCTTCGTCTTCAAGATCAGATTATTCCTCTCAATTATTTTTTCGGCCTCTCCGGAGAGCACGTTTGTCCTTTTCCCCTTCAGTGAGCTTTAATGAGTTGAGGCAGTAATGAAAACAACTTGGAGGGAGATTTACGCAAAAGGAAATGCCAAGTTTACTTGACGAGGCTTAACTTCTCCTGGATTAAATTATTTTACATCGCTTAATGTGCAGTGTTAAGAAACCCACTCAAGCTCTGTCAAAATATACTTGTAAATATACAGTTCCAGGGTTGCGCACATACAGCACTTATACAAGCTGTCCAAATGAGAAAGTGACATTTTTACCTCAGGGCCTGTGAGGGGAAAAATGCAGAGACTCTGGGACATTGTGGTCGACAATGGCTTCCAGTTCTAAAATTACTCCAGCTTCTCTCAACAATGCCTTTTTAAACACACCAGTGTTGTCTTTTTATATTGAGTTATTTAAAGCCCATTGCCCCTATATGATTGTGTGCACTTGACTTAGATTCCTGGGTGTTTTTCACTAACAAAAATGCAATGTGTCGGAAGCACACTGGCTAACTCACAGACTCTCTAGTCTGAGGTGCCAACCAATTTTCGTACACATTTTCAAAGTCTTTTTTATTCTAGCATCAAACAAAACAGGCCCTGTAAAACATAACATTTTTAAGATAATGTTTATGCTATCATAATTTTATATGTGTGATGCAGTCAGCTGTGAAGACGTGGACTTTTTAGACTGGTCCCACGTGGACGCATTGACAAAACACATAATAACAGATTTTGTTGTTGAGCAATGTGTGGATTATAATAATGACCGCATTTCCAGTCATGAACCGATTTTTTCCACATTTAATCATTCATAATGACATCAACAAACGATTGGGTAACACCAAATGACTATAGCCGAGGGCACCGATGGGGATATGATTTCATGTCACTTTTTCAAGAGTTTCCAGTAACTTTGCCTGTATGGCCCATCGTTTATTACTGACAGTATACTGCATCATTGCCCGGCTGGCCGGTGTAAAAAGGGGGATAAAAACCAAAAGGAACCACCTGGCCGGACTGTTGCCGTTACAATAAGATGTTTCACTGTGCGGAGTGATAACACCCTTCCACGTAATATTTCCGACAACCCCGCAGCACGCAGCCAGGGAAGAAAAAAAAAAGCAGACGCTAGGAGGACAAGAAGGAAATTTGTTGAAACACAGCGTCTGGATGATGTTTGCATATCTGAATGCTGATCTACGCTGCTAATGGTCCTCAACATAAACATTCCCAATCCTTACAAGCAATTATTGCCATCATAAAAACCTCCCCCTGCCTTCTTTTCCAGTGTTTAATTGCGGTCAAACAAATGACTAGCGGGCTTCAGAATGCACTCAGCTCAGAGTGGTAGGTTCCCTTTACACACTCCAACTCACCATCAGCACCACCACCACCACCATCATCCCAGCCTTCCCCAACCTCGCCTCCTCCCCACACACACATCCACACATCCACACACCCTTCACTGGCAGGGGTTCTTCCCGAGGCTTGGGGCTACAACGCGCTGGCTGGCTTTGACTGGGCATATGATGTCATGGGTGGCCACTAGGCTATACTCGTGGTCAGGATGAGTGTGAGAGGGAAGCGGAGGGTGGAAGAGTGAGGAAGGGAAGGGGAAGGGAGAGAGGAGAGGAGAGGAGAGGTGTAATCATCCT